>NC_132912.1:89327381-89628881 GCF_047675955.1 Chlorocebus sabaeus
ATGTTCTGTATGTCAAAAACTTTTCAAGTTAATATTCAGCGCATTTTCTAATGTTGATAATTCTACAATATATGCACTGCTTAATGTCCACTGATTTGGGTCCATGGGGATGAGCCCATTACTAACATTTTCTTATAAGCTATTCTTCCAAAGCATATATTACAACTCTTTAAACTAAAATTTGTTTGCCCCTAGTTTTTTGTAGAGAATGATTTTAAAACGTAAGTTAACCATGGCTGCTATTTAAAATACAGCATTAACTGTCTTCCTCACCTCTTAAAAAATTTATCATGTTTTTAAAAAATTTATAAATAATAAATTTGCATTAAATCTTATATTGCTTTTAATCTCCATGAGCCAGATAAAATTTCACCTTTGGTTGTATTTAATTTTGTCTGTAATCTGACCAGGGTCGTGGCTACTCAATTACCAACTTCTCAGGCCAATTAACATTTACATCATCTTTAGAATATGGGGGATGCTGTTTATAAGAAGAATACATTTTATTTGATATAATGTAATTAAAGCATTTTACCTTAGTTTTAATGATCATTAGTTGTGTTTTTTTTTTTTGTCATTTATATGTAGCCATCTACATGACATAGAATTTGTTATATTGTAGTTGCAATAGAGAATAAACTTTAAAATTTTACCTGCACTTTTATATGAAACTTTAAATTGCACTATTTCAGTTAGCACTTCTCTAAATACATAAATGCAGTTCAATAAAGTTTGCCATAGAGACCATTTCTGTTATCAGAGTTTTCTCATCGTAAAAATGAAGAGAACGAACTAAATGGATTCTATCTGTTAATTTTAACCCGTTGTACAAACCTGATTTTACTGCTGACCACTTTTTGACAATTGCAAATGTACTTAGATGAGAAAATGTGAAGTTGGATATAATATCATGGTTACAAATGCACAGACTATTTTGAATTGCAGGTCTAAAAGCGATTTTTAAATAAAACATTAATAATAATATGCAAACTATTCTCTTCCAGCCCAAATATTACCAATGTTTTGATATGTACTTGAAACAAGATCTAGAAGAAACATAGATATTACAATCCATCTTATCTCTGGAAGATCTGGATGTATGGATATTTGATCCTAACTTTCTCATACCACATTGAGCAGATAATTAATATTTATTGAGTGTGCCCTATAGGTCAATAACTGTCCTGGGCAGCCTGAGAACATTTTCAGGAGCAACCCTTAAAGCTTAACCATGTAAGTAGTTTAGTTTTTCAACAGCCACAGATAAATTCATTCCTTCTAATTTTCTACCTAAGGGTTCATTTACTCCCTTTTATGATTGTTGTTTAACATTTCCCCTACCACTTTGCCGTTACCTTTATTATTGTTGTTAACAGACATGGTAATTCAAGTTATAGGAATGTAAGCAAGCAGAGACAAACTGAAGATTACATGAGAAAGTTGAGAAAATGTCCAAACTGAAGTGAACTTCATGCACAGGTAGAAAATGGAAATCAGTAAATGACTTGGCCAAAAGTAGGAAAAGATCAATTTAGTTTTTAAAAGAATGGAAGAGGAAGACAAGAGAAATAGAAGGGAGAGAAAAGAATGCCATCAGAGCAAATTTTAGAGGCCAGAAATGAAAGATAAGACGCAGCAATATGGGATATAGGTGGAGCTCTATTTGCTCATTCATTCATGTATCATTCATTCTACAAATTTAGCAGGTGCCTTCTATGGGGATGCACTATACTGGCCCCTGAGGATTTGGGAATAAACAAGTTCAACAAGGTCCTGTCCTCAGGGTAATTAGCTGAAAAGGCAAACAATTTTTGTTGTATATATTCAATTGTTAAGGGTGTAAATTTTGCTGGATATTTATTTAAACTTAATATCTCATGGAAAGTAATGTTTACTCAGAATTTTTTCCTTGAATATTTCCTTCTCCTCAAATGCATATGAAAAGGACCAAGAAATGTGGTTTGCTCGTGTAATTCTTTAATCTCCTTTATTTTCTTATTTAAATAGATATCTAAGTTTCAGATGCACAATTAATTCCTTTCTTCTCTTGCATTTTCGAGTAACGATGAGTATGGAGGGAAAATTGGTTCAATAAACATAATAATAAAAACTGTCAGTATACTTGAATCATTTTCCCAGTGCACCAAAAACTAATTGTGCTCTAACACACAAAGTTGACCTATAGGAAGAAGCAGGATTTTTTTCATCTTCTTGACTACTATTCTTATCTCTTTCACAATATTATCAGCCACGTGAGAACCATATATTTAATACTCCATTCATCTTCTTGTACAGTTTACCTTCCCACATCTTTCCCTTCTCTTTTCAAATTATGTCTTGGTCCCAAATCCAGAATCCACAAATGCATGGTCATGAAACAAATACAGAGCATAGAAATGTTGCTTTTGGGTCCCCAAGGTTTAAAAATGTTTCATTTTGTTAGCTGCCAGTGTTTACAGACTGGAAGATGTAACATACCTTTCCCAAGCTACATGTTCTTCTGAAAACTGGGAAGATTTGGCTACAGGGCATCAATAAGGGGCTGAATAGCAGTGAACAAGAACTCTCCAATTCGCCACAATCCCCAATTCTCCTATTCATGCCTGAGTCTGAGGCCAAGGGTTTGCTAGTTGACATTTATCATCATGTTTCTTTCTACTACTGTTTCATTGTTGGAAATGTTTTCCTGTATCAACATCTGTCAGAAAAGTTGAAAAATGATAGATAAATCACCCCATTGTTTTTGTTTTTGTTTTTTTTCTTTTTTTTTTTTTTTTTTTTTTTTTTTCTGCTGCTGTTTAATGCCAGGGGTTAGAAATATTCTGCAAAGGGCTGGAAAGTAAACACTTTGGGCTTACCTGGCCATACTGTCAGTGTCTATACTACTCAACTCTGCTATTGCAGTGCAGCACGGAAGCAGTCACAGACAACATGCGAGAAAAATAGGCCTGTGTTCCAATAAAACTTCATTTACAAAAACAGGAGGTGGGCTGGATTTGGGCCAGAGTTTGCGGAGCACTATCTGTCTACCTATGCTACGTGTCTGGATCCTGCAGGCATGTGGGTTTACAACCTCTGCTCCCATTTCTTTTCAGTTTCATTTTCTATCAAAACAACTTTTTATCAGTTCCTTTTCCACCTCACTTTGGACCCCTTTATAAACGTTGATATTTGTTTCAAAAGGGCTGTTATCAAAGATAATGTCAAATTTGTCTATTAACTTTCTGGGTCAGAGAAAGTCATCCCATCTTGGAGAGCAGCAAGTGCAAATCTCAAAGACAGTGGAATGGTAGGTGCATAGCTGTGAATTTGCTGCTCCCTTCCTCAAAACCTTTGAGGCTTCTCTATAGCCTAATAATACAATGGAGTCTGATACCTATGTACTGTCTCAGTCATATTTGTCCTCCCTTGCCCCACCCATGAATTATTTGCTCAAGCCATTCTGGATTATTTGCTATTATCTAAGTATAACCCTAGATTTTGCTCTTCATTTCTTTGATCAAGCTTCCTACTGTCTAGCACAGAAGGAGGTTGGTTTAAGGGGAATCCAGTTCCACTCATATTATGAAGCCTTACTAAAATGATATGCTTCCCATGAAGCCTTCTTGAATTCCAACAGTTACAGTTAAGGTCTTCAGTCTCAGTGTTCTCTTAATGAGAGCACTTTTGGCTAGGTTGTATCATATGAAGTTGTTACACTTTCAGATCAAATATTGGCAAACATATATATATATATAAATATTCTGCTTAAGATTATATCAATAAATTATATACATGTCTGTTCCACTCCTCAAAGGTAGGGACTGCATCTCATTCATCTTGCTACATGCCTAGTGTCTAACACAATACCTTGCTCAAAGAAGAGAATTACTGAATTGACACACTGAATTTACAAAATCTTCAGTATTAACATAGTAAGGAAGATAGTGTGCACATCTCTAAATTCCTTTTAACTACTGCAAGGAGGGCCTTAATTCCTGATCTAGATTACTTAAATTTATAAAAATAGTGCCAGGGTTTGGGGGAAAGGGGACAGAGTTGTAGTTGAAAGATGCATTGGCACTTCGCTGGCTGCTGACATTCTGCTACATTCACTAGATAACAGGGACCCAGATGTTGTTATATGATTAAGTCTGTTTCAGCTAGAAATATTGTGAAAATCTTGTGGCCAGAGGAAGCCTCTCATATTCAGAGTAAAAAAATTGTAATTTAGTAAAACGTGTGATATCTTATGGGCTGTCTTATATCCTTAAGTTCTTTTCAATAGGAGAGCAAAAGAGAAATCTGTTGACAATACAGCGCTTGCCACATTCCTGTTGCTAAGCAAAGGAAAGCTAGGGAGAAGAGGAAAAGTGAAGGCCTGTGAATCAGGGGCAGTAAAATTCTAATCACCTCTTGGTGTTATGCTTGGCTGACTTTCTAGAGGAGGAAAGGCAGCAGCAGTCTGAATTGGTATGTCCAAAGGCTCAGGAATGTAGTCCCAGTATTCACAAAGGAAAACGTTTCCACTGTGAAGTTTGCAGTTAAAAGATACAATCTCAGTTGTAGAAATAAAAAAAAAATGATAAGGTAACCTCAAGCAGCTGATGAGCTCGCAGGCATTTTTTCCAATAAGTGACTATACAACAGCTACAAAATGGAAAAATTATGACAAGGTATTAATCTCTTTTAAAAGGATAGTAGGATAATTTTTTATCTTAAGAAGGTTTTCATTACAAAAATGCTAAAATGTAGTCTTTTTTTCAGTAATTTGAAAATACGTAAGTTTAAAAGTTAGGAAAGAAAACAAAAGCCTTACTGTGTTTCATCTCTCTAAGGATTCCTTAAGGTATTTTGAGGTAAAGAGCAATTAAAATGGGGACTTTGGATTCTTTCAAATAGAGACCCCACAGCAGTGGGAATTGGGAGAAGGAGGGAGAGTGTGCGTGTGTGTGCGAGAAAGAACTACTGAATGTTCTATAAATAAATGTGATCTATTCTGCATATCCCCCTAGACATGAGGGTGAACTCAGAAATGATATTGAAATTTCAGGCTACCTGCAACAAACCATTATCTTGGATTCACCTTGATAATATAAATGGTAAAAAAAAAAAAAAAAAAAAAAAAAAAAAAAAAAAAAAAAAAAAAGGAAGAAAAGGAATATTCCTACACTCAATTCAAATGCTTGGTTTTCTTAATTTCAGTTTGCCACATAAATAAATGAAAATCTAATCAAATAACTATTAAGTCTTAAATAGCCCTATAGGTATTACATTTTATGTAAAGTATCTATGATATATTTTAAAAATATTTGTATTGTTTCTTCTTGGGAAATTTTATTGATTATGTGTTTATATATCCTCAAATAAGAAAAAGGTGATTTGAACATTGGGCCAAGAAAGATGCTATTGCTTGCAAAAGAAACAAAACATGACAACATCAACAAAATAGAACAAAATTCGAAACTCATTTGTTACATTTGTTAGGGATAATTACTCCACACTCTGAGCATCATTGGTCTAAGAATAATTTATTTACCAAAGCAGTAAGAAGAGTTTTTAAAAATTAACCAGGAAAATGGTAGAAGGCAATATAAGAAGTCAAATAATATCTTCCTGCAAATGCAACTGTTCCGTTTCCAGTCCTACTTCTCTAGGAGTATATCTATTGATATCTACCAATTAATTAGCATTTCCAGGTCCATTTAAGTCTTGGCATCTGGCCCATACTCCTTGTTCACAGGTATATGAAAAGACACCTTGCCAAATGCTCACCAGCACTATGGGTAATGAAACTGCCCATGCCATGATGGATTACATCAGGAAAGATCTATCTAATGAAGGTCTTCAGAAGCAACAAATCAACACAGAAAAATGACTACTCTCCACAGAAGAGAAAAACAATTTTCTTAGGTCTCTGTACAGATGATGAGTCCAGGGAGGAGGAAGGACATGGAGAAGTAGGTAGGCACCTGCACATACACCATAGCAGGGAAAAACATGAGGTCCACCAGAGCAATGCCAGGAAATGGTGATCCTACACCCTGGCCAGGGCAAGAGTCTGCTGCTGACTGCTCTGGCTTCATAGCTGTTTCAGGGACGGATCTTTTCTCAATAGGCCAGTGGTGGCAAAGAGACCTGAGACTCTGCATTATTCCTTATCAGTTCCTTTAAAACATGCCCACATGTAAATAGTTCTTTTAATAAACTCTCCTCAAATTTCCCTGCTTAAATCAGCTGTCTATGTCCTGTGGGGTCTCTCACTGATACATCATCCAAGTCAGGAAAGAAAGGGTGAACACATTTACACTAAGGCTAAGAGGCCTACAATCCCCCACCAAGAAGCCGTCCTTCTAACTGGTATCTACCAATTAAGGGGCATTTCCAAGTCCATCTCAATGTATTAGCACCATATCAATTCTTATTATTCACAAGCATGCCATTGAAGACCTAGTGAAACATTCACAGAAATCCAGTATGTCTATTCTGGGTCTCCAGCCTCCCTCTAAATCTAATTTACTTTTTCCAAGAGGGAAATTAAATCACTTTGGTATAATCTGTCTTAGTAAACTCAGGATGATTCTTAGTGATCACCTGCAACCTGTCTTAGTGTTCACTATATTTTCACTAATTGATTCTAGATTTTTCCTCATGATTGGCATCATCCCACCAATCTAATTAATCTAAAAATTGGGAGATTGAGCTTCTTTTCAAAAATTATATCGACCTTTGGTCAATTACAATCTTCCTGCTCCTCTCCCATTCTTCATAGCTCTATAAAGTAACAAAGATCAACATAGCATTGCATTTATCTCAGTGTTACATAATTAACTTGTCTAATGTTTGTTTTACACCTAGACCGGGAGCCTTGAGGGCAGGGATTGTATCTTACTCATCTCGAAATGGACATCATTGCTGGTACCTAGGAAAATGTCAGGGTACTACAGATGCACAGTAACTGTTTGCTGAATTGAATTTACTGCACCAATGTAGTGGTTTAAAATTTCCTCATATCTTTGGGCTTCAGCTTCTTCTCACTAGTATTATACCCTATCCAATCTAATATTTATTTCCATTGATAGAGAAACTGTTATATGTTGGGGGAAGACAAAGTATGACTTTTTATCCCAGAGGGACTTTTGGTTGACTCATCCAATCACCTTCTATCTTCTTGTTCTGAACATACTTATAAACTTTTCTCATCTTTGGCATTTTCAGACTTTGACATATTCTACAGGATTCTGACACTTGTGCTTGGTTATTGGGCTCTTCTCCCAGTCTCCTGTCTTTTATGCTGTATGTGCTCATTAGAGAATTTCCAACCCAGTCATTTATATACAGGACAACTTCCCTTGCCTTCCTCATCACAATCCATGCTATTATTCTATTTGAATTTCAGTTCTGGGGGCCTCCCACCTTATTCAGCAGTCTTTTTGTTTCAAGTCAGACTGCTGTATTATCCATCTTTTTTTTTTTTTTTTTTTTTTTTTTTTTTTTTTTTATTGTTCCAGCATAGAGGGCAAAAAAGCCATTCTCCACTGGCAATGAAGTGGATCTTTGGGATCCAGGGTTCTGAATATTGCTTATGCAAATAAAGCAGTTTTGAAATTGGCTTTGGACTACTGGATGGTTGATTTTTTTAAGAGTGTTTTCACTAGGTCAGGCATGACCTTCTCAGGTTTAAGGACAGCACAAGACAGGGAGAAATAATTCTTTTCTCTGCCTCTGAAGTTCTATAGGTTGTCAGATGGGCTCTGATGATCTTAAAAAATAAAAAAAAAATAAAAAAAAAAAAGGAGAGAATCTGGCAGAAAGGGTAGTTGACAACAATTGCAATCTAAAACAACATCTGTTATGTGAATTGTGACATGTGCTGTCACTTTATAGGTTTGGGTTTGCAAGACTAATCTGTAACGCTGTTTATTCCTGCCTTAGGAGGAATTAGCACTAAGGTAATATAAGGAGACCAGAGTTCGGATTCCAATTCTGCTACTAATTCACTGACTTAAAGCAGGGTATTACTTTACCTCCCTTGGCTTAAATTAAGATGCGCTTCCTCATCTTAAATTGTGTGATTATCTTTCCTTTTCAAATTACGTGAATAAATGTTTGCTAACTCTCTCCCAACTCTGATACTCAATGATTCTCTGAAAGAAGCAAGGAGGTGGTTTGGCTTTTTTTTTCTTTCTTTCTTTCTTTCTTTTTTTTTTTCCTGATTGGAGCAAATGAGCTAGCTCCACAGGCTGCCTGTGCCATGACACCATGACTATTGTCTTGGGGTAGAACCTTAAAAATATCAGCCTATGAATGAACAAAATGGTTCTGACATCAGGCAGATTTCATTTCAGATTCTAACTTTGCCAATGACTAGCTCAGTGAACTTGGGCTAAACATGAGCCTCAGTTTCTTTGTCCTCAAAACAGGGATCATAATAGGACCTACTTCATGAGGTTGTTATGAGGGTTAAAAGAATAAATACATAGTAAGCACCCAGCTCAAAGAGTGGCATATGGTAAATTCTCAAAAGATGTCACAAAATTAATGAAACTTACAAGAACTACTACAAATGGAAGAATTCCATTCAACCCATCTTTTAGAAAAGATAAAAACTCTTCATTTATTATTCTTTTAGAAGAGATTCACTTCAAGCGTAGGTCTATTCTGGTCCAGAATCTTCTCCTTAGATCCCTAAAAAGTCAATACTTTTATTGTCCAAGCCTTTCATTTCTTTAAGTAGGGAGTTTTCTTCCTTTGTAGCCTCGTAGCATTATGTATTTTAAATATGTCTTCTCTTACTGTCCAAGGATGTTTAGGCATTTTCCATCCAGGCTACACAGAGGAGGCCCCTCTTGGTGTTCAGGGTGACAGTCCTTTTGATATTTTACAGGTCCCTGCAGGATTTTGTCTGATCTGGAGGTATTTCTTCAATTAGATACATAAATACAAAACATTTATCATGTGAAAACATTTCTAGACATTAAAGAGGCATAATTTGAAAGAGAGAGTTCCTGACCTTCAGAACTACTGATGAGACAAAATATATAAAATAACTGACTTTGTACAAGGACAGTAAGAGAAGACATATTTAAAATACATAATGCTATGAGGCTATAAAGGCTACAGGGTAGGAAGGGGCATCTGAAATTAATTTTGAAGATTTAGTAATATTTTCTCAGGCAGAATTGATAAGAAAGAGCTAGTTGAGAAGACTGGATCTCACAAACAAAGGTATGTCTATAAAAAACATAGAAATGCTGAGAGGAAAGTAGTAATTCAATTTGGATATGTTGGGTCTATCAGAGTAGGCAACTGAGAGCCAATGAATGTTCTTGAGCACTGGAGGATACTATCTGAGATGGACAAAGGTAATATCTATTTTTTCTTTTAACAATTAAACCACAGTCCACTCATTCTGCAGAATATATTGGGTACCTATGATGCACCTAGCAAGGGAGAGTCTTTAATATATAACTAGAAATGTTTGTGAACGCACCTAAATTAATACCTGCTCAGATGTGAAAGGCCGGGAGCCATGTGGGCCGTGTGCCTCAGAAACACATTCTGTACCTTCCTTGGGTCTTCAGTTACTGATAGCCAATATTTATTAGAAGTTGCCATATGCCAGAAGTTCTGTTACATGTTTTGCAAGAATAATTGGATTTACTCCCATATTGGCCCCATAAAGGTGGGTACTATTACCCCACTTTACAACTGGACAGCTGAGTCTCCCACATGTAAAACAACCTGCCTGAGGTTATACCACCAGAAAATCTTGGAGCTGGAATGCCAACTCAGGTCAATCTGGTTCAAGCTTTCAATCACTATGTTACATGCTTTCTTGTAACCTCTTCCTCAGCCCATGCACTCAAACCACTTCATTACAGAGAAATAGAAATGATACAAGGATTTCACCCTTAGCTCCTTGTTTCTCCACTGCAGATCTGTCCAGCGTTGAGTGGGGTGCACTGAGACCTCATCCTCACTCTCAGCACAAGGAAAGTGTAAAGACATTTTTAAAATTGGATATAATTTCACACATTATTTAAATGTGCAAAAAACCCTAAATGCCTAATGCCTCTATTTAGCCGTTTGGCTAAGTATGTTTTTCATAACCTCCTTACGCAGGCTCCATTATAAAAGAAATACCTGGGAAGCCCCAATTTGAACTTTTGTATACACTTGTTAGTGTGCTACTTAGGGTCAGAAGGTGTTAAAATTGTTCTTCTGCTAGTTATTTTTTACTTTTTTAGAAAATAAAATCATGAAATCTGGCTTGTTCCTGCATTGTTTTCATATGTTCCAATCCTTCTATTATTTACTTCTGGTTTCTGGGTTACAGATGCTATTTAAGAACCAGTTTCTTTTTGCAAGGTTAGAGAAGGGTGTGAACTGATATTTAGCTAAGAACAGAACTTCTATTTTAATTTACTTCTACAGAGCAGCTGGCCAAACTCCAATGTTCTAATATTGTTTATCATGTTTTCAAAATCATAGTTATTTTCCAAAAATATTTTTTAGTTGTTATAACCTCAAATTCTTTAATTAGATTTTTATCCATTGGTTACCTTAAGCTTACTATATTCCTGTTGACTTTACCATTTAACTTTAGGTCTAAACATAGCAAAATAAAAAAATTCAAAAATTATTGTATAATAAAAACCAATTTGTCTAATTACAAATGTGAATATTTAAATTTTAGGACTATATTCTAGAATTTTCACAGCAGCTCTTTATATTGTAAATGTGAAGGACCTATGTTAAAACTGTATGAAAAATACTTTTTTTTTTTTTTCTTGAGATAGAGTCTCCCTTTGTCTCCCAGGCTGGAGTGCAGTGGCACGATCTTGACTCACTGCAGCCTCCTCCTCCCAGGTTTAAGAGATCCTCCTGCCTCAGCCTCCTGAGTAGCTGGGATTACAGGTGCGCCACCACACCTGGCTAATTTTGACTTATCATTTTTATTTTTTTAAGGCAGAGTCTCACTCTTGTCACCCAGGCTGGAGTGCAGTAGCACGATCTTGGCTCACTGCAACCTCCTCCTCCCAGGTTAAAGCGATTCTCCTTGTTCAATTCCCACCTATGAGTGAGAATATGCAGTGTTTGGTTTTTTGTCATTGCGATAGTTTGCTGAGAATGATGGTTTCCAGCTTCATCCATGTCCCTACAAAGGACATGAACTCATCATTTTTTATGGTTGCATAGTATACATATGCAACAAACCTGCACGTTGTGCACATGTACCCTGGAAGTTAAAGTATAATAATAAAAAAAGATTCTCCTGCCTCAGCCTCCTGAGTAGCTGGGATTACAGAGGCCCGCCACCATGCCCAGCTAATATTTTTTTGTATTTTTAGTAGAGCCGGGGTTTCACCATGTTGACCAGGTTGGTCTCAAACTCCTCAGATGATCTGCCTGCCTCAGCCTCTCAAAGTACTGGGTTTACAAGTGTGAGCCACCTCACCAGGCCAATACTTTTAAATAGGAACAAAATTATCTATAGCAACTCAATGAAGTACAACAATAAAAGTTTGATGCTCTCCAACATTTTATGATTCTGTTTATTCTACTACTTATAAGTGAAATAGTGCTTTCCTGGCTACAGTGAAAAAGAATCAAGCTCCTAACTTAAGAAGCATGATTTGGAAAATTATTTTATAACAACTCTTATTTTCCAGTATTAACAGTAGATTCAATTTTTTAATAGCAGAATATGTAATTGTCTACCTTAAAGATTAACAATGAACAGTTTCAGTGAGAATACTACCATTTCCACATAGAAAATACTTAACAATATCTAAACATAATACTATAGATATCATTAAGTGAAATAAATCTAGAATTCATTTGTACCAATAATACTGTCTAAGGCTACATCTAACCATCTACTTGGAAGTCCCAGGGACTTAAACTTGTCAGGGATCAAGGGGCCTGAAACACTGAAGTCAACAGAAAGATATTAGTGCTTTCTTTTTTTTCAGAAATATATGAGAATATTTACTATCGCTTTGTCCAAAATGTTTTACAATCAGAACCTTCTGTCTTTATAGATATTTAGGGAGGTACCGTGGCAAGCATTTTATCAAAACATTTTCTTTAGTTAGTTATTTAATTATTCTCAAAGATCAAAGGACTTCAATTTGGACGTGTTCTTTATCTTAGGAGAAGCCTGCTCTGAGCATGGGTGCCAGTCAATGCTGTGTATCTCATCTGGAACACATAGTAAGGATTCCTTTGGGAGTGAGCTCCATACTCTCAGACCACCAAAGTTGGTCTATCTGTTCCAACATTAAGAGATAACTAAATTCTTTAATCTTTCCTAAATGACAGATCCCACTGGATATGCAAATGTGCCCTGGGGCCCATGGAAATATACTGCTATGATATTCCCAGCAAATCTCTGTGTGTTCCCCGAGCGTGTGTCCCTAGAGCCTTGTGCTTTCATTCTACACACATTTTTTAGCAACTCTTTGGCACCAGTAGCTACCATCGCCCTGAGAATACCCAAGTATGAATGTGGGGATCAGAAGATCATTTGGTAAAAATGAAATCAGAACAAGAGACTTTAGTAAGGTAAAACATTACTTAGTGTCATCAGGCAAAGAAAGTTGAATTATAGGGATGACTTGCCCATGAGAATGGAAATATTCAATGTCCACTGCCTAGAGTTAGAAAGTATATAAAATTTATTATCTGAGCAGGTGCAGCCCTGAAAATAAGAAGGGCACTGTTAATAGTTCTGCCCCAACAGGCACGCACCAGAACAGTCCTGAGCAAAACAGGAAGTATGATTACCTTAGCCAAAATCTTCCACATCTGTCTTCACATCAGGAAGAGCCTTGTGACCAGAACTCTACTGGGATGAAGACTGTCTAACTACCCTTTATGACTGCCTATGTTGCTTCTTTATGTAGGTTAATTCAACTGGGTTATACTGGCATCTCACAGAACTGGAAAGAACCTGGTTCATGGCTGAGTGTGGTGGCTCATGCCTGTAATCTCAGCACTTTGGGAAGCTGAGGTGGGTGGATCATGAGGTCAGGAGTTCGAGACCAGCTTGGCCAATATGGTGACACCCCGTCGTCTCTACAAAAAATACAAAAATTAGCTGGGCATGGTGGTGTATGCCTGTAGTCCCAGCTGCTCCGGAGGCTGAGGAAGGAAAATTGCTTGAACCTGGGAGGTGGAGGTTGCAATGAGCCAAGATCGTGCCATTGCACTCCAGCCTGGGCAATAGAGCAAGACTCAAAAAAAAAAAAAAAAAAAAAAAAAAAAAAGGAAAACCTGGTTTATTGGATAGATGAACATCTATACTATCACCCAAATGCATATTCAGAAAGCAAGTTACTTTCCTCATTTCTGAGTTCACAGGGAGTTGGGACAAATACCACATGAAAGCTGACAAATACTGACAACAAAGACGCATGATACCACAGGAAATAACAAACATTTCTACACTGTGTATAAAAATAGCATTTGAATTATCAGTATAACAGGTTATCACTGCAGAGTTAAGGGTAGCAGTTAAGGGTTATCAAATTTATTGATTAATTGGCCCTCCTCTGTCAATGAGGCAGCCATCTAGGTATTATCCCTTTTGTACAGATAAAGAAAGTGAGGCTAAGAGGTCAAATGACTTGTGAAAAGTCATACTCTGGAACTAAAATTAACTGTTCTTATTCTTAGAACAGTGGTTCTCAAAGAGCATCAGTACCATCTGGGATCTTGTTAGACTGCAAATTCTCGGTTCCACCCCAAAGCCGCTACACCAGAAACTCTAGGGGCGGGACCAGCAAATCTGTTTTAACAAGCCCTCCAGGTGATTCTGATACATTCAAAATTTGAGAGCCATTGACCTCAGGAAGAAAGAAATCTTGCAAATTTCCCTCCCTTACAAATATTAATTGGTTCTCTTTTTTAAAAAATATTTTCATTTTTAACCATTACTGATGGAGTTTTTTCTAAATTGTTTTACATACTTTCCTGGTTTCTTAGGGGTAAGCTAGTGTATGTGTATATAATTTAACCTATTTTCACCATTTTGATGGCTTAGTTTTTAATTTTTAAATGGTTTTATCCTTTTCATTTTCATCTCTCCCTGTCACTTGTTCTATCAGAAAATATCTGTTTTTCTAGCATTTTGTAACAAAAACAGAAAAGTAAGCATCTAGAAGTGTATTTTAAAATTCATCATAAATTAAAAAGTCATAAGAGTTCGGAAGAGGCCTTGTGGAGGAATGGCTTCAGCAGTGGGGCTTTACAAAATCCATCTCCCAGGCATTAAGTGACAAAAACCAAAAGAACTTTCAGCAAAGGCAGATGGTAATATACAAGATGATATGCAGAATGGCAATTATTAGTATTTTCAAAGAAAAGAAGTAATTTTTTTTTTTCCTGCAAGATGCAACGTGATTTAGAACAAATTGCCTGACAGTGACTTAAACATAACGGGGCTCTATAAATATTTGGTAAAAGAAAATCTGCCATTGTGTCCAAAGAGGAACAAAATAGTAATACTTAATCTTAAAATTGAGAAACAAGTAAGCAAATATCTGCCTTTCCCAGATACCACAGTAAGTAACAGAAAATCAGAATCATTTCAAAGAAGGCTTGGCCAGGGAGTTGAAAACTTTTCTTCTTTGAGCAACTGTGTTTCTGTGGAAGGTAACTCTGGCTTCCTGCATGGAATAATGTTCTTAGGAAGAATATGTTGCTCTCTAACACTCTTGCCATAGTTAGGTATTACGGAAAGCACTAGCTTGAATGTCCATGACCGGGTCATATTTTGGTTCCTTGGAAAAAGAACATCAAAAACATTAATGATTTTATTTCAAGCTACTTACAGATAGTATATACTTTTAGGTAAAATGTGTCTATTCACAGCCTATAAATTATAAGAAAAAATAGTGTGTCCAATATATTTGATAATCAATTTGGCAAAAATCATAAGTTATTATATTGTGTTGTTTTGGTTTTGGTGAAATATTTTTATTTTTTTCTTTTCCATTCAGAAATAATACTTTTGGTTGACTTGAATGTTTATTGGTTAGGACTCTAATTGAGGAAAAACATTACCAAAAAGGATGAAAAAGATTAATTCCTGTTTAGAAGGAATTTTTTTTCTAGATTTCCTGCTACTGTTTTACTTTCTTGTTGCTGAAATAAAATTATTTTGTCTTCCTGTGTTCTATTTAATGTGGAGAATAAAAATGCCAAATTAATGCTATGTATTAATGAAGCAGAGATAAATCCTGTTTGGTAAGAAAACCTAAAGGTTCAATCTCAACCCAGCTATCAAAACTAAGACTGATTTTTATTGTTTTATTTTTGTCCTAAATGTATTCAAGTAATATTTGTTCTAAAAAAATTTTATAGGGAAGTAGATATCTTTATGAACAGGTTGAACTCTCCTTACAAAGAAGCAGCAGCTTCTGTCTTTCAGTGCAATTTTGGCAGAAAAGACCAGCTCATCACAAAGTGGAAAGGGGATTTGTTAGTTAAAGCTGAGGAGTGGCCCCAACAATAAGCAGAAGAAAATTGTCTGACACAGAAACCCTGGTGGGTTCCATATTCAGGAAGTAGGTTTTACTACCATGCAGAATCTCAAAAGGCAAGAGGATCTTTGGAAACCTTTGATGAATTCAGAAAGACTGACCTTAGCACCATGGCCCTGAGAAGTTAAAAAGCTTATTTAAAGTCACACAGTGGAGCAGTGTTCCAAGGTCAGATTGGACACTAAACAGGCCCCCAACTTGAAATGGTCCATATGAATTTGGAAAATATGCATCTCAATTCTAACTCTGATAAACTAAAGAGACCCTTCCCTAAATTTTCAGGAAGACGTAAGATTTACAGACTCTTGAGAAAATAATCTGATTCATAAGAAGAATGTAACAAGACATCTGAGAGTCATAGGGCAAATTCGTACCTACTACCCACAGATAACACTAGAATAAACGGTACTGCTTATTGTGGAATCGAATACTAACATCAAGAAAATGTTTTGTTAGATGGCAAAATCTTTCTCACTAGTCTCCCTTAAAGGTATAAGAAGATTTCTCAAATTTCCCTAATTTATCTCAATCACTTCTTAAGGATCTCTCTCACATGCATTTATCTGAATCTTAAGCCATACATTGAGGTAATGAGTTTCATTTATCCCCTTTCTAGTTGGTAAAGTGGCGTTGCTTATTTGAATGAAATTAATCCTTTTTGAGTGCCATCTGGTTCTGATATTGAAGAATTTGGTGAACATATTCATGTTTACTCTAGACTGATAAGCCTTAATAACATTCCATCTGGAATACATTTCCCATATCAGAATGCTAACTATTTTTATTAAACCCTAATACTGAAGGTTGTTCAGTCTTTTTGGTTGTTTAGAAGCTTTTCTTAGAACAATCTCATATGGCAGATTTCAGTGTAGAAATAGATCCCAAGTTGTAGTTGTGCACACAGGATTATGTTGTAAAATGGGGTGTTCTCATGAACACTTTTTTGGTTACAGGAAATAGAATTCACTCAAAGTAGCTTAGGTAAACAGATGGCTATTATGTGAATACAACAACATCAAGCATGGTCTCAGAGAAACTGGAATGACAATGTCAATCCTGACGTTGCTCCTTCTAGCTCTCTCTCAATTCTGCTTCTGTATTATCCACTAAGTTCTTATCTTTGCCTGCTCCTTCCATCTCTACCCTTCACATTCTTGTGCATATGTATCTTGCATATAGTCAGCATGGTCACCTACACAGCCCATTTTGTACACTGCACTGCAGTTTTGGGGCTCCTCACTGAATATCTTGAGTCTTTGAGCCACTTTGTTCACATTCGTGAGAGAAATAATCTGCTTTACCTCTGTCCAATGAATGAGCTAGCTCCCTTTTGATTAGGCTCCATCCCTAACTAACTAATCATGGCTAGAAATGGAAATGGGTCACCTGATAAGTGGAGCTGCCAGTTCTAGGAGCCAAGGTAGGGGCAGGTTGATTCTGTTGAAGGAGCTGTGGATTCAAGCAGGCAAAAAAACGTGTCTAGTACAGGCGAGGACAAGAATTTGCACTCGATTTTAATCATAACGTCATATATTCCAGAAAGTGTGCCACTTCTTCTATTTGATCTTTTTGTCAAGAATTTTTTTTTTTCATTGCACTGAGGCACCATCATAGGTCTTTTCTCTCAAAGGACAACAGGACAGAAAACATTGTCACTTGCATCTTTTGTAGGTTTTTGGATGACAATTGGTATAGAATAATCATCATTGGGGTGTAAAATGTTTACTGTTATAGGGCTTGAAAAATTTAAAAACACACCACATATTCATTTTTTCAAGTCCGTATACCATCAAGCATCCCGTTTTGCATCAAAGTGTCTATTTCAAATAGTAGTATACCATACCTGGTAAACAGCTGCTCCTTCAGTAACGTCTAATTCTTTATTAGAGTAAAAGATGGCACAGCCAATCCTTCTGCTTTATTACTCATATCTGCAATTATTAATCTGTCTCTCATTAAAAGGCCATATGTTAGGTTTTGCCAACAAACTAGCACAGAGGTTCAGCTGAAGTACATTGTCACAAATAAATCAGTCTGTTCTACTTTTAGAGTCCTGGATACTGTCTCTACTGGAATTCACAGATTTAGTTTGTACATACACATGCCCACAGAAATTGCTCCCCTACATGCATAAGTCTCTACTGTGAACCTCTTTTTAGTACGTTTAGTTTGCCAAGTGAAAAGCATTCAATCGGAACCACTTGGCAATGTGTCAGTTTGTGCAACCACGTAGGACAATAAAAGTATGACTGTTTACTGTTTTCAAAAATAGAGGCAGTAAAAATGAGACTGGTACTCAATGACCTCACCAAAAAGACATAAAAGCTCAGATTGTTAAACAATGTAAAAAGCTGTATTTTTATTTGAGCTTTTGCCACATTCTCTAATAAATGTCATTACACAACAAAGAACAATATATTTAGATTGCAATGTAAAACTTGGCTTGGTAGCCACTAACAGCTACCAGATCAGTTATCAATTCTCCAGAAAACATCAAATCTAGAAGGGTTGTAGGGAAAAAAAAAAATTTCAGATGTTGCCAAATAATTCCAGAATGGTCTGAGCTCAACAGAGGGTCTAGTTTGAAATGGAAATTCTCAGTGTGCATATGTGTGACCAGGTCATGTTCAGGTACAGCACTCCATAAAAAAGGATGATTCCAAAGAAAGGTAAATTCCGTACACCCTGAGTACAAGAAAAAGAATCCCAGATTCAAGCAGCAAAGGAATGACCATTCACTTTGTAGTGGAGAGGGTCTGTGCTTTGAAGAGACTAAAAGTTAGGCCTCCTCCTCAGGGGACAGCCATGAAACTGAAACACACAATTTGGCTGCTCACTCTGACATGGCAATATAGACCCTGAATATTGTATGAATACCGAAGCCGTATGCAGCTTTGACTTGGTCTGTTTCAATGTGCTCAATACCTGCTTTGAAAACTCACATTACCTTCCCTTACTGCCAGTAAGGGAAGTCATATTTCCGAGTTTTAATTTTAAGTAGGAAATTACACAACTTTAGTAAGAAAGTAACCAGGGATTCCCCCCTAAAATATAACTTCCCCAATTTTTAACGTAAAACATGTTTGCTTTAATCTAGGCTTTAGAGACTCAGCCTAGAGTCTTTTTATCTCCTGGAGTAAATGAGGGACTCTCTCTCCCTTTTCACTCACAGCAAGAAGGGCTGAAGCCAACCCAGCTGACTAGGACATGCAGAGGTAAATTCTAGACTTAATAGCTAACAGTAACTTAGTAACTTAGTAAGTTAGTAACTCTAGACTTAGTAACTTAGTAAGTCAGTAACTCTAGACTTACTAGCTAACAGAACACTGGGGGCAGCTAAAACTCTTGAGGCTTCCAAAGTGGAAGCTCTCTGCAAGTGCAATTCAAAATGGCCACATTTTTCTTTTAAAGTGCCTACAACCGGCCCTCCATATTCATGGGTTCTGCATCCATGAATTTAACCAACCACGGATCACATATATTCGAAAAATAATTGCATCTTTACTGAACATGTGCAATGCAGGCTTTTTGTTTTCTAGTCACTATTTCCTAAACAATACAGTACAACAACTATTTACATAGAATTTACTTGTATTTGTTATTATTAAAGTATATGGTAGGATGTACATAAGCTATATGCAAATACTATTTTATGCCATTTTATGTCGGAGACTTGAGCATCCTTGGATTTTGGTATCCATCAGAAGTCCTGGAACCTATCTCCCATGGATACTAAGGGACAACTGAATTTAACTCCTTAGTATGGACCAGACATTTTTCACACATGAGTATATCTAATTCTCACAACCACATAAGAGGGTAATGTTATATTTTATGAGGTTTTTAAAAAATTATATTAGTGCTACATATTTTTGGTAAAAATACAAACAGTAGATAAAAATATAATGTGAAAAGTAAATACTTCTATCCCTATGCACACATATACGAACCACTCATCAAAATTACCAGAGGTACCCATTAGTGCCAATGCTTTGAGTATCTCCCAGAAAGCTTCTATGCATGTCTCTTTGTGCATATACCCTTCTGAAACTATTTTATTTCACACTGTATCTTGAACATTTACCTATATCTAATTCATGTTCCCATATCTAATTTCCCAAAACTAATTCATTTTTATTCTCTTTAGTGGCCACTGAATAAATGTTCTTTCATTTACTTAGCTAGTTTTCTGAATATTTAGTTTCTAGTTTTTATTATTACTAATAATGTTGTAAAGAATATCCTTGTACATGTTGAAAAATAGCACCTACAAGTAATATTGCTTAGTTAAAATCAGAAATATTTTAAATTTTGATAAACATTACTGAATTTCTTTTCTTTTTCTATTTTTTTTTTTTTTTTTTTTTTTTTTTTGAGACCACCTCACTCTGTCACCCAGGCTGACAGAAGCAGTGGCGCAAACACAGCTCACTGCAGCCTCAACTTCCTGGGCTCAAGCAATCCTCCCACCTTAGCTTCCCAAGCAGCTGGGACTACAGAAGCATGCCACGATGCTAGGCTAATTTTTACTTTTTGTAGAGACAGAGTTTTGCCATGTCTCCCAGGTTGGACTTGAACTCCTGGGCTCAAACCATCCACCTGCCTCAGCCTCCTAAAGTGCTGGGATTGTAGGCATGAGCCACCACACCTGGCCCATTACTAAATTTCTGAACTGAAGCTTTTTGCCCCATTTTTTATGTGTAAAGGAAACTGAGTCTTGGAGAGACTAAGATACATTTCAGTGGTCACAAAATCTCATAAGCAAAGTTGTAGAGTGAGGACTTGAAATTAAGGTTATCTGGCTCTGAGCTTCACCACTTCCACCCTTGTCACCTGACTTCTTAAACCTTAAAGTGACTCTCAGCCTAATAGTAGTCCTTAAATTTCTGTAAGAAGTACAGTCAGTTTGGTACTGGCATGGACAATGTCATATTTATTCAGTGTGAGACAAACCATTGACCTATACCTTCTTAGATGGGAAATGAGTTTCCAAAAGGGTTTAAATATAATATATCACTTATTCACTCATTTATAAAACAATATTTGAACACCTTCTCTCTGCCAAGTATAGTGCTATACCATGGAGACCCTTGCTGAACAAAATTGACAGGTTTCTAAATTTTAGTGCAGGAGAGATGTATTAACAAAATCATCATAAAAATTAATGTAAAATTATAGTCAACCAGTACAAACATGTCACTGATATCTGAGCTTATAAGAGGATTTGACACAGACAAGGTTAGGATTCCTGGAGGTAATGCTAATTGAACTGAAATCTGTAGGAAAGGTGGGAGTGAGTAACGGGAAAAGGTAGAAAAACGCATTTCACACCAGATAAAGGAATAGTATGCATAAAGGTCATGATGGAAAGAAACAGTACAAGTTCCAGAGACTGGACAGTGCAAAGTGTGGTTATAAAACAGGGATACAGAAAATGTAAGCAGGATCCAGGCCTTGTAGGGCTCTACTAGTCTGGGGAAGGAGTATTATCTTCAGCAAAGTGGGAGACATTGAAAGGTTAACAGGAAGGTGTAAATCACTGTGGCAGCAGAGAGTAAAATGATTGCTTAACTCCCAAAACAAAGCTCTTCCATATATTAAATGTACATTGTACACGCAATTGAAAGCAGCAGCTTTTCTAAGAAGAAACTCCACATGCCTAAAAACCATACCTGATACTCACTAGTGCTCTCTCGATCTCCCCTCTCTCTCTCTCTTTATTCCATAAGTAGAAAGACAACAAAAAGCAATTTACTTAAATGACATTAAATCTAAAGATGCAGTGAAAATTATCACCGTCATGATCAGGGGACAGGATTACATATGAAGAGTTAAATTAGAGAGCTTTCCAAATGAACTTTGCTGCAAATGCTGGCATCAATTTAAAATTAACCCACTGCATAACCAGTATAAGTAGCCACTTGGGGAAGCAAATTTCAGGAAGAATCCACTTAGACTAAGAGAGTATGGCAGCTGCCTCAGAAAAGAGACCTGTCACTTGCCCTATAAACTCAGATTCTCTGAACATTCTAAGCAGTAAGGCTTCCCTATAAAGTTAAGTTTCCAAAGGGCAGACACAGTAACAGAACTCCTTGGCTAAATGCATCTATCCCAGACCTTTAAACATCTGAAAGAATAATCGAGACATAAACTGTATGCACAAATAACAATCATGCTAGCTTCTGTGCCAAAGAATGTGTGATTTCAACACCTGGTACTGTGAAACCTCCAATGTCAATCCCAAGTCTAGGTCACTTCACTTGACATATGAATGCTCCCCTAAGATTCTCCCCACCACCTCCAACAATCCCTAAAGAAAATGATCCAGCGACTGGAAGATGTTCATACAGGTTAGAGCTGCTCTAAAGCAGAATAGTCTAGAGAAGTCCATGAGATTAAATTCAACTTCCACAGTCGTTTGGCACAACACTCAAGGCCCTTACTTGATAGTCCCTGCTGTGATTACAAGCAATTTTGTGCCACTCTTTCTTGCCCCCTCGTCCCTGCCATGCCTTATGCCCCAGTCACAGGGATGCTTTACCTGATCTCAGCAAGACTAAGTTGTGCCCCTTGGTTCATGTTGCTTTCTCTACATTAAATTCCCTTCCCCATTGCTGAACTCTGGCTCATCTTTTAAAACCAAACTCTAAGGTCTGGTCCGGGAGCAATTCAACATTTTATGAGAACCAGCTGTACACCAGGCATTTGGGATACAAAGATAAATAGGCCTCAATTTTTGTCACTCAGAAGGTCATATTATGACGTGTCTTTACATTCCTAGTGGCTAACAGATTGCTGCTAGTAAATAATGTTCAACAAGGTAAACTGGATATATCCAAACAAGAATAATAAATCGAGGGTACTAGCACTCAAGAAGAGAACAAGAACACCTGAAGGGCTAGTGTGGTGTGCACCATACTGTTATAACACAGGGTATACACAGTATCCTCAAGAACTTAGGATGTCCTGCACCTAGGGAAGAAAATATATTGTTACACAAATCATTCATTCATTCATTCATTATTTCTCTTTTGATGTACAAGATATTATGCTAGGCACTATAAGCCTAGGATGACTGACATGTCTCTATTAAAAGAACTTAAAGTAAAGGGATAGGATATATATACACACATATATGTATATATGTATAAAGTAAAGGGATAGGATATCCATATATACGTGTGTATATATAACATATATAATATATAATAATTATTCCTGTGTAATGTATAGTTAATGAATTATAATTAATGAATAATTAAATGACTTAAAGTTCTATAAGAGTTCAAAGGTGAGAGATTTCCTCTAAATAATGGAGATATATTATCTACTCATCCTCCACCTCAAGAGCACTGTGGAATCTGATGCTGAATGCCTAGTGGAAAATGTCATCAAGTGGTCCCTGGGCTTGTCCAATTGTTGCTGGGACACCTATCTATGTCAACAGTTGAGTATGTCCTGAAGTACTCAATTTCAGTTTCAGACTACTATAAATCTTAGTAATGTACTTCTTTTACTAAGCCAAGATATATTTTCCTGGAACTTCCATCTGTTAGTCCTATGTCTTCCTCTCATGCCTTTCAGAATTAATTCATTTCTTCTTCTACATCCATAATTTGAAAAAATTAAATAAGTGTTATTCTCCATAGTTGATTTCTGTGGATTTCTTGGGTCTGCCTCCTTATTCAAGATATGAACTAACTCTCCTAGCTTCTAATAACCTCAAATTGTATTACTATGCTATTAAGCTTCTCTGTGAATTTACTAATAAATATATTGAACCAGACCAAAGTTTCCATCAAATTGGCATTAATGAATAACATTGCTACAGTTGATTATACAAACAGCCAAAGATCTGCCTAACAAAATTATCACTCAGCTCACAGCCCTCATACTCATTGATAAAGATATTATAGGGAACTCTGATGCACATCTTGCTAAAAACCAGATACACAACATCCATGACTTTCCAGTAATCTATCAGCCGATTAACTCATTCAAACAACAACGTGAAGTTTGACTGCATGACTATATCATGGTGAATCTAGCTGAATCTTGGTAATCAACTTTTTCTTTCCTAAAAAATAATTTTGTAAATAAATAATCTGTCCCACATTATGCCAGAATCATTTTTTGTCTGTTTGTTTGTTTTTGGAGACAGAGTCTCACTCTGTTCCCCAGGGTGGAGTGCTGTGGAGTGATCTTGGCTCACTGCAACCTCCGCATCCCAGGTTCAAGCAATTCTCGTGCCTCAGTCTCCTGAGTAGCTGTGACTACAGGTGCCTGCCACCACACCTGGCTAACTTTTTGTATTTTAGTAGAGATGGGGTTTCTCCATGTTTCCCAGGCTGATCTCAAACTCCTGAGCTCAGAAAATTCATCCACCTCGGCCTCCCAAAGTGCTGGGATTACAAACATGAGCCACTGCGCCCAGCACAGAGTCAATTTTGATTACTTAAATAAAGATGAGGGGATCTACATTCTTCCCAGACTTTTTCTTAGAAGTTGAAAGAGGACTAGTTTCTCTGCTCTAGCAACTATTGTGTATTCTGTGAGTTCTATACAGTGAATCTAGAACTTTCCTAAATCAGTATTTTTTATTGACAATGAGATGTTTTTAAAGTCTCGGTTTATAGCCACATTCACTTAAAAAGCAACCCCTTCACTATAGAGAAATACATACACACTGAATTTATATTATTATTAATAATAATGTGTTTATATATAATAAATGAACAAAAAGTTAAGAAAACATAATTTTCTACTTTAGCAATGGCAGGGGTTCTCAAAACAAAAGATTAAAAAGGAAAATAAGCTAAAATATGCTTCCCTTTGTTTTGAGGAAATGAAGCATATTAAACAAGCAAATCAGCAAACAAATATGGGTTCCTGATAGAGCTTTCTTTGGATACAATTATATATTAATAAATTAATTCATAATTTGGTGTGCGCAATGGACTGAATAACTATGTCCTCTCAAAATGCAAATGCTGGAATCCTAACCCTTAAGGGGATGGGATTAGGAGGTAGAGTCTTCGGGAGGTAATTAGTTCATAAGTAAGGGTAGAACCCTCATGGATGAGATGAGGGCCCTTATAAAAGAGAACTCAGAGAGCTAGGTAGCTTATTCCACCACATGAGGACACAGAGAGGAGGCAACATGTATGTTAAAGGTGGCCTTCACCAGACACTAAATACACTGGCACCTCCAGATACAGAATCTTCCAAACTCCAGAACTGTGAAAAATAAATTTCTGTTTATAAGCTACATAGTTTGTAGTATTTTGTTATAACAGCCCAGATGGACTAAAACATTGTATATTTCCTTTCATGTGAACTGCAAATCAAAGTTCTTCCTATTTTCATCACCAACACTAAATTTATAGGCAATTTGGAAGGGGGGCAGGGAGTAGGCAATGGGAAGCAGGGGCATGGCTAAAACTGACAAACAGTTTTCATGGATTATTTCCAAATTGGATGATTCCACTGGGCCTGATTCTGCCCACCTCAACCCTCCCTATAATTTCAACCATATGTGGTCCTCTTCAGTTCTATTCTCAGAATAAACATGATGATGAAATAGGGCTTGGATTTTACTTAAGAGGCTGCATACTTCAGTGACAAGCAAGCTCATTCTTCTAAGTACCCTGTAATATCGTTTACAGAAATATAGGATGCTCTGTAGGAGAAAAATAAAATGAAATTAAATGTGTTCTTATGTATGTAATAATTTTCTCAGTTACAACAGGATATACTGTAGGAGAAAAATAAAATGAAAGTAAATGTGTTCTTATGTATGTGATAACTTTCTCAGTTACAACAGGATATAAAATATTGTACCACCTGGGAAAAATTTCTCAAGCGCAAATGCAAATTAGTTTGACGTCTGAAAATATTCACTATCTGCTAAATCTCTGAGCAATAAATATTCATTGGTAGACAATGACAACTTCTTATTAAAGAGAAGAGGATGGGAACAAGGCTGAAGAGATCGTTAGGGTGGAACATGCTGCCATGGAAGAATCTGCCTGGAACTCAGGCCCTTGAATTAGGTGGACACACCTTTCTCTGACTCCTTTAGTGATTCTAACGATGATGTTGATGATACCTGAACTAAGAGACAGAAGGAACTGAAACCCAGAACTTCCCACTGAAAACGTTAACTTTTCCAATGTGTCCAAATCTGTCACACTTGGCAGGTCTAGATGAAGGCAATGGCAGGCTTACACAAAACCACAAAATACAGTTTATCTTCTGTCTTCCAGCAGTGCCTCTTTAGCTATTTTCCCACTCCATGGTCCCTCTCTATTCTGGTCTATGTGTCCTTATGCTTGCTTCTTTTTTATACAAAGATACCATTTGCCGGATGGGCACGTGGAAGAGAATTATAAAACCCTGCGCTTAATCAAAACACACTTTCCCTTAGAGTCAGTCATTTCAGCAATGTATTCAAAGTAAAACAATGAAATGAACTATATTTAATCCAGAGCTAAGAATGAGTGACTGCTTCAATTTATTCTTCAGTAGAGTATTTGCATTATATTTGTGAACCAGTATACTTTTATCTGTCAAGTCTACTTTTAAGGCTTTATCATTAGAAAATAATTATATGTGCAGAATGAAATGGTGATGTCTTTCTCGAAGAACTGTTTTTATAACAAATTTGAAAATGGAAATAGGGCAAAAGAATAAAAAGAAGAAATTAGTAAATTATGTTATATCTTATACAGCCATTAAATTTATGTCTGTAGAAATACACATCTTATGTGGTAAGATATTTATGATATACTAAGTAAAAGGACAAATTTTTTATGGATTGTAGAATCCTATAGTGAATACATTTATATAGATATTCACTGGTGTATGTGTGTATATATGCACCAGGCATAGTACAAAGCACTCTGTAAACAAGAACACATATGGCCTCTACTTATATGAAGTATATATGTGGGGTCAAATACAGACATTAACTAAAGTCAGCAGACAAAAATTTCTGTCTTCATGGGGCTTATATCTTATTCTTGGTTCTTTTTGCCTGGCACACATTACTTTTGACATTAAAATAATAATTTTGAACTTTTTTATAACTATAAAAATGTTCTCTGTTTTCTCAGATTGCTTGAAACACAATCAATAATCAGAATTTAGGTGGTTTCCAGGAGCTAGAGAGGGTGGGGGAAATTAGGATATGTAGATCAATGGGTACAAACTTCCAGGTATAAAATGAGTAAGTTCTGGGGCTATAATACACAGCATGGTGATTACAGTTAATATTACTCTATTGTTTACTTGTAATTTGTGAAGTGAACAGATTTTAAGTGCCCTCACCCTGCCACCCACCACACATGCACACACACGCAAACACACAGAGTAACAAATTACAGTGATGGATATGTTATTTGGTTTGATTATGGTAATCGTTTCACAATGTATACATATGTACTTTTACAATGTATATAAATACAATGTATACATATGTATACCTTACATATATACATTTTTTGTTTATCAATTATATTTCCATACAGCTGTAAAAAACTGCAGAATTCAGAAAACTTAGAGGGGGTGTTGTGGGCAGGAATACCATAATTCCTACCGTTAGAGCCTCTTCTCATGAAGTACTCATACTTATGGTGGCCACCCTAATATAAAGAAATATAAACTACCCCTGTGCTATAATTCTTATATCTAGAAGCATAAAGCCATGAGACTGCCTTCTGTGAATTTCTCAGTGTTATCTCTAAATCCATTACTTAAACTTTGGGCAAGAGTTATTTATGAAACAAATAGACTAAACAAATTTCTCAACTTTATTAAAGAAATGAAGTAAGGCGGTTTTGCTAAAGAAAGGGTCGGAACTTCTATGAAAAGATCAGAACAGAAATGAATTAAGCATTTCTGACCATAGGCAAATTAGAAAATCCCTAGAGAGTTAGTGCCAGAGTGTTTGAACCAATTAAACCACCAAGACGAGCAGAGACAACATTAACATTCTACTTGAAAATCAAGTTTTATATTTAGGTCTGTGGAAAAAGAAAATGAGGCAGATTGCTTTCCTCAACAAAACCCTTATTTTGAAGTAACTTTGGTCTTAGAGTAGACAAGTGAAGGTGGGAGGAACAGTTCCTCTATTTCCCCACCACAATCCAATTTTTCCATAGAAAAATATGAAACAGGCGTGGTGGTTCATGCCTGTAATCCCAACACTTTGGGAGGCCAAGCAGGGGAGGATCACCTGAGGTCAGGAGTTCAAGACCAGCCTGGCCAAAGTGGTGAAACGCTGTCTCTACCAAAAATTAAAAAAAAAAAAAAAATTAGCTGGGTGTGGTGGCAGGCACCTGTAATTGCAGCTACTCAGGAGGCTGAGGCAGGAGAACAGACTGAACCCGGGAGACGGAGGTTACAGTGAGCCAAGATAGTGCCATTGCACTCCAGCCTGGGCAACAAGAGTGAAACTCTCTCTCAAAAAAAAAAAAAAAAAAAAAAGAAAAGAAAAAAGAAAAAGAAAAAAAAAAAGGAAAGAAAGAAATGAAAAGAAAAATATGAAACAAAAATGTAAAGGGGAAGAAAAATGCTCCTCTTTTATTATTTTCTGTCTCTGATGCATTGCTGGTTGGACTAGATAACTACCTTTCATTGTTATCTTATCAAAAGAGATTTATTTACTGCTCACTACTTTCCTCTTTGGAAAGATGAGCTCTACTTTAAAGTTAAATAATACAGAACATGGTTAGAAAAAAAGGGTTCACTTTCGCCAATCTTGTTTTTTTTTTTTCTTTTTAGAACATATTGTATTGACTTGCTGAAATTATCATGGTGGCTGCTGTTGTAAATCAAGGAACCATGTAAAAAGACTGGTCTCTAAGCCACGTTTACAAACATTGTAAAATTTACTGTAAACTGGTTGATCAGAAAATGGTGCTAGTTTTATAAATCTTGAAACTTATACAAAGAGAGATTTAGAAACTTATCATTTTAATTAATTTGTGAACATCTTAAATATATATATTTTGATATCATAGATCTAGATGGTTGACATAATAATACAGAAATAATTTAAACTCCCTTTAGTCACTCGAGAATTTTAAAGCATTCATTAGAGATGTGATGTGAGAGACCATTTTATTAAAAATACATCAGATAAAAAAAGTCATTGTCTTTTCAAAGCATCAATTAGTAGAGGACTAACTAGTAAGTTACTCTGAATATGTCTTACATTTTTACAAAATTTAAAAAAATTAAAAGCAAATTATATTTGGTAGAAATACATTAACTTTAGTTTACTTTGCTAAAGCAAGTGTATTTTCCAACTCAGAAAATCTACTTTCAATAAAATTATTTTCTAATTATTTGACAAATGTACTAAATAGTAACCCAGTGCTGAATGAAACATATTGGAACTAAGCATCTTATTTACAAATATTATACTATAACATTAGATTTCAACATACTACAATCCCAACACACAAAAAAAGCTTCTTATTCCTTTTCCATTTCCAATTTGTCTTTATATTCTTTATTTAATTCATTGTAAATTTTAGTACACCTCATTCCCTCTTCTCCAAGTTGAAATTACTCATATATTTTAATTTACACCTACTTTTAATAATCTTTTATTCAATGTGTATTATTCCCACATCTCCAAAAATAAACTTCCCTATACAAGCACAAGATCCTTAGATAGACATAACTGAATAAGAATTTTTACCTTTTAATGTTAGCTACTTTATCACTCAACCATGCCAAACAATGAATAAAATGCTGTTGATCCAGATACTAGATGTTTATTTATAGCTCCATACTCTTGGTATAGTGGTAATTGCTGTCACTAATACTGGTATCCTATACTATGATTTTCTGCATTTTTTAAGCCCTCATGACTGTGACTTCTCTGTTAGATTTTTCCATCTGCCTTTTAAGTAGAATTTTGATCTTCATTTCTTTTCCTGGCTGTTTAAAACACACCCTTCAAAATTATATTATCTTTTTATTCCTTTGTAACAAATTCATGTAAACCTAGTGACTTAAAACAACACTCATTTATAATCTCTTAGTTTCTGTAGGTCAGAAATCAGGTGGGTTTGGCTGGGTTCTTATCTGAAGGCTCTCTGATTAATAATCCACTTCTAAGTTCTTTCAGGCTGTTGGCAGAATTCAATTCCCTGTGGCTGTAGGACTGTGGTCCCTGTGTCCTGGATGATTGTCAACCAGTGGCCTCTCCAAACTCTGTAAGGCTCTTTATATTTTTTCTTGTGCTGCCCCCTGCATCTTCAACCAAGCAACAGCCTATCAAATTCTTCTTGTACTACAGATCTCTCTGACTTCCTCTTCTGCCCTTCTCTTCTACCCTTCTTTTCTGCCTTCCTTTTCTGCCAGGAGCTGGTAAAGTTCTCTGCTTATAAGAGCTTATGTGATTAAACCAGGTCCAACCAGATAATCCTCCTATTTTAAGGTCAGCTGGTCCATATAAGAATACAATCAGGGCAGTGAGATCACATCACATTCATAGGATCAGGACATGTGGAATCTTGAGGGTCATTCCTAGAAATTCTGCCTGTCACAGAAATCTAACTCAAATTTCACCACTGACAGAAAACCTTAGGTATCCACTCATTCACTTCTCCCGCCAATCCTTCACTTCCTCTCTATTTGAAATTTAAATAGATGCTCCTTCTTACTTTTCTTTTTTTAATTTTTTTTTTTTTTTGAGATGGAGTCTCGCACTGTTGCCCAGGCTTTAGTGCAGTGGTGTGATCTCGGCTCACTGCGACCTCTGCCTCCTGGGTTCAAGTGATTCTCGTGCCTCAGCTTCCTGAGTAGCTGGGATGACAAGCACCCGCCACCATACTCGACTAAATTTTTTTTGGATTTTTAGTAGAGACAGGGTTTCACTATGTTGGCCAGGCTGGTCTCAAACCCCTGACCTTGTGATCCACCCACCACAGCCTCCCAAAGTGCTGGGATTACAGATGTGAGCCACTGCACCCGGCCGCTCCTCCTTTACTTCTACAGCATCCTACTGTGTACCTAGATTAAAGCATTCATCACACTACAGTACATTGTTTGCTTGTCTACTATTCTGACAAGACTTAACTATGTAAGAGTTTAGGCCAGTGCCAACCTACATAATAGATGCTCATCTGATAAACATATGTTTAACAATTTATATGTATGTACCTTTAAGATCAATGAAAAAAATAAGTTATGTTCAGTATAAACTATAGTATTGAAGTGTGTTCACCACAATTTTTGAAAATGAGTAATCTGTATTCAGAGGTAAAATTCTCAGCTGATACTACTTGTTTAATTAAAATATTATATTCATTAAAAAATTTGAAAATATTTCTAAAATGTATTAAGAATAATTGCTACTGCACTACCTGCTTCATCTCATTTAATCAAAACAATTCCATTTTAGAGATGAGGAAACGGAGTCTTTGAGAGGTTAAATAATTTGCCCAAGGTAAAGTGACTACAAAGTTAGTGAAGCCACCATAGTATCTGAACAATCTGAACATTCTGGCCGCTATGCTATCTTCTTCCTTCCTTCCTCCCTTTCTTCTCTCCTTCTTCCACCTCCTCCCTCTCTCATTCCTTTCTTTGATATTTATTGATATTGATTATGTGTAGGCAATGGGCTAACCATTATCAGTAAAATAAACTTGGGTCCCAATCTTTGTTTGTTTCTAGAAATAATATCTTTATCATTTGTAATTCACAGCACTTAATACAAACAAAATATCAAGACATTACCTCACAAAATAATATTATTATGCATTGGTGTTTATATTTAATATGCATTTAAAATTATCCATCATCTTGTTTTTATGTAAATGCCATACATATATGTGTGTGTGTGTGTGTGTATATATATATGAAGATAGATGAACTATAATGTAGACTTCAAAATATGCTAGTCATTAGTAACTTTCTGTGGGAAAAACTGATGAGAAAATTTAAACAAGGAAATTCCATCTTGCCCAACTGTGATCTCATCATAGTTGAGGATAGTGTATGAACCACAGATGGTGGGAATGAGGAAGCCACACATGTTTATAGTGACTTCAACTTCACCAAAACAAAGATCTGTGCCTTAGAGCAACTTTTTTGTTACAAAACAAAGTCATACTCAAATACATTACATCTTTCTGCTAAGGGCCTCCAATGCAATGTTTAAAAACATTTAGACCTAGTCATTGGTATAACAGATACTATATTTACCTGGTTAGAAAATACGTGCCTTTCAAAATTTTACAAAATTATATTGTTAAATAATAGTTAACAACATAAGTATCACAGTTCATTTACAGTACAAAGTATGTAAACTTGAATTATTGCTATTCCTAAAGTGCCCTTGAAATGTACAAGTGCTGAAACCATAGTAATTATGTGATGTTAATCACTTGTAAGACCTGAGATTCAGATGAAGGAGGGACTTGAAAGAAAGGAGGAATTTGTTACCCTTGCAGAGAAACTCTAAAGAAATCCTTGGAAATTATTTTACAAAAAGAAATCCAAAAGCTAATTCTTTTCCATTTTTCCTGCTATACATTTGCCATCCATAATCAGATCTGAATTCAAATAACTGCACAGGAGTGTTTATGAGGGGTAAAGAGAGAACTGATTTATGTAAATAATAGATCATGTTTATAAAGGCCATCTGTGTGAGCCCAGAACTAAGGCCAGAAACAGAAGTACCAATTTATACCACAGGAAAATTATTCCTAACTCATAGAAGGAATGTTTGTGGGCAGAGGCATTTTATTTGTGTAAATATAAATAGAAAAAATGTGTTTCATTCTCAAAATAAACACTGAATTCTAATGTATAAAAATTTCGATAATCCAACACCCTCACAATGTTCCTTTTCAGTCATCTCCAGATTTCCTCTTTTATAGTCATCCACTTGCAAATGTATTATTAAAAGAGAGAAGGTGATAGATTTTCATTACTCCTTTCTAAGGCATTTTTCCCCACACCAAACTTATTAGGTAATGAGTTCTTAAACGATTTAGATACTGCTAAAGAACAAATGGATTAAGATGCTGTGAAGATACGTATAATTTTGCATGTGTAAAACAAGCCATTCCCTTCTCTCATGTATACTCAGAGAATATTTCCAGGTGTAACTTTTATATCTATAAAAGAAGGTCACATATCTCTGATGCAGTAACAGCTTGTGTTGTAGAAGTGCATATAAAGGTACACATGCATAAACACACAATTATACACAGTCAAATTATTGCTATTCCTAAAATGGCCTTAGTGGGTATTAAACTTTAACTATCACCCATGAGCTTTTCAATTTGACTATCTGCACAGGACATCATTTTCTTATTTTTTACTTAATGACAATGAAGTCTAAACCAGCCTAGATTTATGTTTTGTCTTACAAGATGGAAAATGACAATTTTATTCTCATGTATACAAGTTGTAAGTCTAGAAGCATTTGGGGGAACAAGGTGGAATTTATATTATAGTAGCCTGATATTCAGTAAAAAGACAATTTACTACCAAATATACTTTTTAAATCCCCCTGAAAAAATCAATGTTGAATTAGCTGAAATATTTACAAACACCCATACCACGTGAATACATTTTTTAACCCTTTTAGAATTCCTACCTTTCCATTCAAATCTTCGTTCAAACATCGTATTTATGAAGACCTCTGAGGAATTCTCAAGCAGTTAGCATCCCTATTTTCCTACATAATCTTGAAAATGATGATGACAGCATTTATTATAAGAAAAGTTACATAGTGCCAGTTATTGTCTTAAGTATTTTGCATACATTAATTGACACAATCCTCACACCAATGTCCTGAAATGGTTGTATTCAGGTTTTTTTAAAACCAGTGAGGAAACCCAGGCACAGAGAAGTTAAGTAACTTGTTTAAGGTCATAGAGCTGGCAAGTGGAAGTATTGTTACTCAACTCAAGGCCGTCTGGCTCCAGAGTCCAAACACTGAAACATTGTAACACAGATTCTCTGTTGGTTTTCTGTTTACAAAATGGGAGCAATAACATGTGTTCACAGTATCGCTTTTTAAATTATGTAAGATAATTTATGTAAAGATCTTAGTGCCCTACCCAATGAAGAGCAATACTGAATGTTGTTATGGCTACCAAGTAGTTATCTTTAGTCAGACCTCCATCCTCTGCAACAGTGGGAATTCCTTGGGGATGGGGTCTACATTCATTCATCTGTTCATTCATTCATCCCACAAATATTCAATGAGAAACTCCTGTGGGCCAGGTCCTATACCAAGTCCTGCAAGCACTCATCTCTGAATACCCAGCACTAACAGCAGACAAACACGGTTGTATCTCAGGGCCTTGGCACTTACTATTTGCTCCATCTGGAAAGCCCTTTTCTATAGTCATTTCAAGGCTTCTTTCCTCACTTTATTCTCTCTCCTCTAACGTTATATCTTCAAAGACACCTTCCATGAACACTTCTGAAAAGCAGTGCTTTTAGGGCTCTGTATTTCTTACTCTGCTTTAGGTTTTCTACATACACCTATCACTGTCACAACTACTAGAATGTAAGCTCCGTATATAGAGGAAATTCCAGTTCTATAGACAGAATCCAGAATGGTAGGCCACCAAGTTTTCATCATACTGGTGAAAAAAGGAAGTGGAAGGCAGAAAGGAAGAAGGGAGGGATGGAGAGGGAGAGACAAAGTAAGTTGATCAATGACTGTTTTATAAACATGAAAACATTTTCATCCCTTCTTGACTAAAGTTTATTCTTACCATGAATAAACAAAAGCCAGCATTCTTCTACTCCCTTCCCCCTGCAAAAATTCCACAGGGCTCCCCAAGCTTGCCCCTCAGCTTCTATTCAGTTGTCTTCCCTATGAACTTAAGGTTCTTACCACTTAAATTTCAACACCTGTTCTCACTCCCCCTAAGAAAAAATGTATATGACCTCCACGGAGACCAGCTTTCCTTTTTGTTTCTAACAATGCCAAAGAGCTATAATTTAGTAGCATAATGGTAGTTGTAATCACTTGTAATTTATCATCCAACTGCACAGACTAATTCATGACTTAAAAAAAGCTCTCCTTATTTTTCAATGATTAAAAATACGCATTTGTGGATTCTTTCTTCAAACATGACACCATTAATTAGCAGGAAATGTGCTGTTGAGCATCTTTTAAATAACAGTAATGAATTTACACTAACCCTTTCCCTCCTGGGATCAAGATAATCATTTACGTTAGTTCCGATTGGCATTAAATGATTCACATTTTTTTCTCTTTGGAAACATGACAGGATTGCTGTCCCTGCCCTTTTGAAGTTAGACGCCCACACTGTAACTTGCTTTAGCCAATGAGTTGAGGGTAGAAGTGAAAATGTCACTTAAAAGAACACTTCAAAGAGCAAGTGGCAATCTTCCATTTTCCCTTCAGTGGTGATTTGCAAACATGTGTCAAGAGTGAGTCTTCTGGGGGTTTCTGTGTAAAGATATTGGGCCGAGGTCCCCTGCCAATCCACGCACTCATGTAAAGTGACTGTAAAAACAAAGCTTTGCTCCCCTCTGTTAGTTCATTGATATTTGACAGTTGTTCTCTGGGCTCGATTGTGGTGGTTCAAACCTGTAATCCCAGCACTTTGGGAGGCCAAGGGGGAGGATTGCTTGAGCCCAGAGGTGGGAAAATCATTTGAGCCCAGGCGGGAGAGGCCTCAATGAGCTGTGATCATGCCACTGCACTCCAGCCTGGGCGAGAGAGCAATACCCTGGCAAAAAAAAAAAAAAAAAAAAAAAAAAAGTTTTTCTTTTTCTGTGGCAATACTTAGTCCATCCTGACTCATTAAGTAGCAAGATAAGATCTGTAGCCATACAAAGTAGAGGTAATTCATACTGCTGGCCCTATTTCCTGGTAACCTAACATAGATATTTCAATCATGCTACAGAAATGTCAGGGGACAAATATCATTGAAGGAACAAACTTCACGTGGATAATGAAACCACAGTGTAACACCTTTTCATGTGCTCCTTTGACAATCTGAGACTTTTTAAAGAGGCTATTAAGGAATCATACATATTTATGTACACATGTGTACACAGGTGACATATATACAATATCACATATTGTATATCTTTAAAAGGGCTTTTAGGGAAATCATAAAACTAACATTCCATTCTTCTAATACTAGAAATAACTCTAGGTGCTTTAGGTTCTCTAATAAAGTTTTTGAACTCAGTTGTGAAATTTTTCACTACAATATTACACTTTGGAAAATGTCTAAATATGTTTTTTCTTTTTGTTTAAGTAAGAATGATGAAAACCAAACACCGCATGTTCTCACTCATAGGCGGGAACTGAACAATGAGATCACTTGGACTCGGGAAGGGGAACATCACACACCGGGGCCTATCATGGGGAGGGGGGAGGGGGGAGGGGGGAGGGATTGCATTGGGAGTTATACCTGATGTAAATGACGAGTTGATGGGTGCAGCACAGCAACATGGCACAAGTATACATAGGTAGCAAACCTGCACATTGTGCACATGTACCCTACAACTTGAAGTTTAATAATAATAAATAAATTAAAAAAAAAAAAAAAAAAAAAAAGAATGATGAATCTGATTCCAAATGAGAACTATAAACAAAAGGCCATTCTTTTGCCTCTAAATCTTACGGCTAAATCTTCAAGATGCTAGAAATATCTCATCAAATAACACATGAATAAAACAGCTTCCCATTCTGTAACATATTCTTTCAGTTTCTTAAAAAATTGCCTCTCTCTTTCTCTCTCACCCCTGTACACACACACACATACACACACACTTTACAAAACACAATATTCAGAAGAACCAAAGATTCAGTTTAAGTCTTTTACAAAATAAGTTATGTTATCTTTATGAAAATAATATTTTAAACTAATATTGCATTAGTTTCAACCTAATTACAACAATAACTTCAACAGGCATGGTTATTGAATATATTGCAAATTCTTCTAACATCTTCCCAGGCAATGAGCAATTCCAAATGAGTGGTCACTCCATGTAAGATATTTCAGTTATCTTTTGCAAAATCTCACTACTAGAAAGACATGGGTCACTACTAGAAAGACATGTATAACTATGCATTTTTTATTGAGAGAAAATTATTGCATGATACATTAAAAAGGGTTGGGAAGAGGTTTTCAAACACTATACCACAAAAAAAGTATGATTTAAAAACATCTGAGCACACTTCCACTGCTCTCAAGCAATTAAGTACAGGAAAAGTAATAGGTATGAAAAACCACTTCGATTGCCTTCAAGTTTAATGAAAACTGTGCCTGAATATGTCCAGAGAGAATATTAGCACAATGGGAATTGGTCTCAGGAAACATTTCAGTTCCTTTTGAAAATTCAGAGAAAGAACAAAATAGCACTAGCCCCAAATTTTGTACACTAATTTGTGTTTTGCTTTCATGCCTTATTAATGTCAACCATCTCTTTGTGATAATTAACTCTTCCTAGTAAAATGGCAAAATGTAGCAAGAATAATATTCCAAAAACAAGATACAAATAAAAAAAATTAAACCCATGCTACTTTTTCAAGTACTAAAAATAGTTTTAATTTGTTGTCAATCATGTTAGTAACTATTAAAACAAGAAAGAAAATAGGACAATAAACACTGTCTTTGTGTATACAATGTGAAACTACCTTAATGGGTGAACAGTTCTTGCACGTTATATTATTTTACTTTTAGCAGGTGGAAACCATAATGCTTCAGTTTAAGTCATGATGTTTTATTCCAAATACTTATCTGTTCACTGGATTCAAGCCTGGGCAGTCCCATAAATGCCTGGAGACAGGAATTACAATGTGGACTGGATGAGGTTGGCAGTTAAGCGATTGGCATGAGGTCAATGAATATCTGTACACCCTTACACCAATAAAGGAATACATTTCTGCACACTTTACAGGAGAAAAGAAAAACATTTCAGACAAAAAACCCAGCTTTTGTCCATTTGCCAACACTAGTCAAAACAACATCTTTCTGCTCCTCTCTTCCACAGAAACACAGAAATCTGAAAGTGAATATATCATGGGTGGCTTAAGGAAATCAAATTTTTCCATTGTTGGAGGGGCTTCTAGTTAGTTGATTTTTAAGACCATTTTATAAATCTTCCTGCATCATTGCAACCATGTCTAGTAAACTCTACAGTGTTTATAAGTCACAAAATGCTTTCGGGAGAAAAATAAATTGATGGGAACACAAAAGGGAAAATCTGTCATTTAACATCAAAATGAAGATAACAATCCCTTCCCAATTTTCTACATGATAGTCCTATTACATCCAAGGCAGGTAGTGAGAAGATAAAATCCTAGGAGTATTTCCCAACATGTCAAAATACTAACACATGTCAAAGACATCACCAGCAGAACATGTCCAGAATTGTGATGGCAAAAATCCCACTGGCCCAGCTCCAGGACCTTCCCTTATTTTCTTTCCTTTCCTCCTCTGTACTCTGAACCTGATCAATTTCTTTTTGATACCTTCTCAAATCAAACTCCACTAAGCCTTTTGCAGTCTGAAGTCCCCTTCCCATTATTCAAGGAAATAGGTGGCTTCTCTCTCATTTCTGAACTCCCCTAACCCTTTTCATCCTTAATATTGCAGAAAGGAGTCTTCATATCTTGCTAAGAACATGCATTCCTACATACCAACTGGTAACAATGGGGCTGTGCTTACCTAATCCTCAATCCAGGTCTACTTGGGAAAAATTAGAATATTATGCAGTATGAATCCCCAGAAACTGAACTTCCTTAGTAGTATCCTGGTTCCTTCCTCAACTTTCCTAAACCATAACAATTTTACCATATTGGAATTACCAAATATTCTATAACTGGTATCACATTTTGTGCTAACATTTTTTTCTTTATATTCTTTCAGCATCTACACATATAAAAACTCCATATAAACACACTTCACAGTTAGTTTATTTTTCTACCAGTGGAGTTTTAATGGACAAAAACTGTACCTTCTACTTCTTTCGTGGAAGAAACAATACAATACAATTAAATTATTTTTTACCTACATAATTGACACTTTGGGCAGAGAGAAAGAAAAGGAAGACCATGTTTTTTTTTAATGGAAGTTAAAATGTATTCAACAAGGATAGAGTCCCTACTGCATCAAAGACATTCAGTTAATAATAATAGCATGAATAAGAAATAATCCCTTTAAAAACTTACCTTTGAAGAGAGGGCTCAGATACGATGTCTACACTGTTACTATCATGCAAGGAAGAAATGGTAAATTTATTAGAAGAGATAAATTACTTCTGACTGAGGTTTAAGGAGGTAGGAATATAAGACAGCACTGAAAATAAACAAGTAGTAGAATTAGAGAGAACCCTACACATTCTCTTTAAGAGTTCCAGAAAGTAGAAAAATGTTATAAAGTTGCCATTGGCTTCTACTTACTTGTAATCTGCCAGGAAAGTAAATCTAAAGGAATGTTTGGATCGTCACACGTAGAGGAAATGGGGGCAGTATATTGTGAAAATGGGAAGCTGAACACTTTTTGGAGCTGAATCCTGGTGCCTGAGTGGAGTTGAATGCATTCCAGTAGATCTCTGGAATGGCTATATGAAAACCAACTCCACAAGCCCGAGAGGATTAAAAAAAATAATAGTAAGGCAGACACCAGCGAGGTAACCACAAATGTTATTTGCTGAAGCATGTCTTGAGAGACACTCAGAGCCAGTGCAGGATGGGATGCTGGGGAAGGACTTAGATACTCTCTTCTTTTCATTCTATTCACCCAGGTACAAAATAACAGATTTAGTGGATAAGAGCGGTTCTTTGCAATCTTCTTCTCAGGGAAACCAAAATCTTCAACGTAAGGAAGGGTGAAACAGCTGAAAGTTAATCAAGATAATTTCTTTTCCTCTTAAGAAAACTGGCAGCCTGGATATTATAAAGCCTGGAAACAGATGTTAATGACGTGGAACATAATCCCTTCTTCCAGTTATCATGCCCTGGCCAATTCCCAGCCTGATTTGTCAACTTCAGGCTCTCTAGCAATTGAAATCAGAAATTGTTTCACTTACCAAAAAGAGAATATATAATAGTAACTTCTTCATAAAATGTACTAAGAAATAGCCAGTCAAAAATACTACTCAAAAATTGCAAACTACAATTTAAAAAACACTAACAAATATGATTCATTGTCCAATAAGAAAATTGAAATTTCACACGTTCCTGACATGTACATATATATGTGTGTATATATATATGTGTGTTTGTGTGTGTACATATATATGTGTGTGTGTGTGTATATACAGGCTGAATCTATCATAAAATGACATACTATCACAACTATCACTTGATTTCTGATTCTATTTACGTTGTGACAAGTGATCGCCTCCCTGTCCCAATTAGTGAAGTTTTGCCAAAAAGCTACAACTGCAGTTGAGTTTCAATTTCTGAAAAAGCTGCTCTCAATTTAAGCAACAATGATCTGAGCTGAAAAAGTGACACAAGAGTGATCAAGGCAAAGATCAATCAATATCTCTATTTCCCAATAAAAAGTGGGCACCGATGCTAGCTCTATGCTGGCCTCTAGTTTGCACAGTCTTGTACAGCTCAATATGTTCGGCATAAAACTGGTTTTAAGTTCTCATTCTGGCTTAAGAAAACTGAAAAAAACTGTTTTTGGCTCCATCTTTGGTAATGGCTCCAATTTTTTTTTTTTTTTTTTTTTTTTTTTTTTGAGATGGAGTTTCTCTCTGTCACCCAGGCTGGAGTGCAGTGGCGCAATTTTGGCTCACTACATCCTCCACCTCCTGGGTTTAAGCAATTGTCTGCCTCAGCCTCCAGAGTAGCTGGGATTACAGGCGCCCACCACCACGGCTGGCTACTTTTTTTTTTTTTTTTTTTTTTTTGTATTTTTGGTAGAGACGGGGTTTCACCATCTTGGCCAGGCTGATCTTGAACTCCTGACCTCGTGATCCACCCGCCTTGGCCTCTCAAAGTGCTGGGATTACAGGCGTGAACCATCGCACCCGGCCGGTAATGGCTCCATTCTTGACAGGCAAGTAGCTCCTCACAGTTTATGATGTGTTTAAAAACAGAATTACAAAGTATGCATGTAAACTGCCTTCACCAGAACAAATACAATAAAAGTCAAAAAATGGAATTTTGAGAAACTAAAATTGACTCTTTACCCTGCTGCTTATGTTTAAAACACTTTAAATGTAAATTATGAATGTAATTTCATTACAGGCAGAAAATTTAACCACCCATCAATACATGTTTACCAGTCTCCTACTTGGTGTTGATCCTTCTCACTTAGTATACCCTTACAAGTATACTACAAAATTCTCACTTACGTGAGAAGGATACAGAAAAATCTAGATTTATAATCTAACAGGTTTTTAAAAATGCAAAAATACAACCCTATAATTCCATGTAATACCAGCACTTTGGGAGGCAGAGGCAGGTGGATCACCTGAGGCCAGGAGTTTGAGACCAGCCTAGCCAGCATGGTGAAACCCTCTCTCTATTAAAAATAAAAAAATTAGCCAGTGTGGTGGCAGCGCCTCTAGTACCAGCTACTCAGGAGGCTAAGGCAGGAGAATCATTTGAATCCTGGAGGCCAAGGTGGCAGTGAGCTGAGATCACGCCACCGCACTCCAGCTAGGACAACAAGCAAAACTCCATCTCAAGAAATATACATTTTTTAAAAAGTCCTATTACCCATTACAAAATGTGAAAAGTCATATAAAATGGCAGGGGGCAGGCTGGAAATTGCTGTGAAGCCCAGATGAAAATGAAAATTCCCAGGGTGGGCGTGGTGGTTCACGTCTGTAATCCCAGCACTGTGGGAGGCCGAGGCCGACAGATCACTGTAGGTCAGGAGTTCAAGACCAGCCTGGACAAGATGGTGAAACCCCATCTCACAAAAACACAAAAATTAGCTGGGTGTGGTGGCACTGCCTGTGCTCCCAGTTACTCTGGAGGCTGAGGCAGGAGAATTGCTTGAACCTGGGAGGCAGAGGTTGTAATGAGCCAAGACTGCACCACTGTACTCTAGCCTGGGCAACACAGCAAGAATCTGTCTCAAAAAAAGAAAGAAAAGAAAAGAAAATGAAAATTCTTCCTTCCAAAAGAAATAAATGTTTAATAGAGGGGATAACACCTTAGCTATATTTTGAGGATTGTTAGGATTTCAGGTTAAATATGAGAAAGTGTAATGTAAGAAAAGCAACAATATAAGCAAATCCAACAGCATGGGAAAGTACACACCATGCTCAGAAATGGCAATAGCCTCTTTTGGTTAGAACATTACGTCATACGGTGCATTTGCCAATATTCTTAGCTACAAGTGACAGAAACTCAGCTCCAATCCCTCTAGGCCCCAAAATGATCTATTCAATGCTTGCATGAACTGATAAAGTCAAACTGAAAGACAAGCACATTCACATCTCACTATGCCTCAAAAACAATGGATACTCTATTAGGAGTTTTGCCACATAATAAAGTTCCCTAGGGTCTGGTGAAAAGCCCCCAAATGAAGCTAGAGAGGCAATTCCTAATCTGGACTCACCTTGCAATTTTTTCAATCTGTAATATCCACAGGTTTTTGACCTGTGGGAATAATTATAATACTTGTCTAGTCTACTGGCAGCAGAGTACCTATGAGGCTAGAGAGATTCTCTAATTACAAAAAGATCCTGTTGAAAATGACCTGACAAAAAAAGCATAGAACAAGTATACTAGAGAATTCAGAAAATATAATCAAGCATCAAAATCCTTTCCTGAAGGATAGGAAAAAAAAAATTGGAGCACAAGAATGGGTACACACACACACACACACACACACACACACACACAGAGAGAGAGAGAGAGAGAGAGAGAGAGAGAGAGAGCTACTCAAATAATCTAAATAAGCTGTTCCAATGGAAAAAAAAAATACCAAAGAGGAGGTCACTTTTCATCTTCCTATCATTTTCAGGAAATACCGAAGAGTAAAAATAAAAGATGCAACAACAGTTTTTCCATGTGCTAAGCCAGCTGCAACTACCTCAGCAGGATACTGTTGTTTAAATAACAGTAATAGAATCCAGAAGCCTATCAGAAATAATACAATGCTTTATAAAGAGGGGGAAATTAATTTCATTCCTCCTAAATGAAATACACAAGTTTCTAGGTACTAAAGTCAAAACAGATGGAGAAGAAGAAAATATTTTTTTCATATCAAAAAACTTTCCAATAAATCTTTTCTTTCCTGTTTCTTATTTCAGAAAGGTCAAAGGAGAATGAACTATACAGACTGTCACTTATATCACCCTAGGCAAAAATTCACTCGTCCATCCATATGAGAGACTTTAATGAAGAGTTACTATGTACCAGGAAAGATGCTGAAGAAAAGAAATAAAAGAAAAAAGTTTTTGTCCCTGAGGGGAAATAGCAGCAGGAGTAAAGTCTACTAACATTCATTTTGTACGTTTAAAGAAAATTGCTCACATTATTTCAATTGTCCCTCAGAACAACTCTTTGAAGAAAGTATTGACTTACAAATTTGAAAACTGAGGCCTAGAGAGCTTAAGAGATTTGTCCAAATGTGTGCAAGTCTCTGTTGGTAGAGCCAGGATTCAAGCCTGGGTCTTTTCACCCAAAGCCTTTCCACAGCGCTGTTTGAGGGTATTACCGGGGAGGTTTTTCTTGGGCATTGCAGCACATCCAGCTGTGCCCTCAGTTGCCTAGAAAATTCCGTATGGGCATTCCATTTCCTCTTGATTTTTAGTCAGAAAATAGTCTGAATGGGTCTCAAATTGTCATAAGTCATCATGGTCCTCATAACACAGCATCGAACTATGTAGAGCAAGAATTTACTCAAGGAGAGATGAAAATATAACAGAAGGAATGCCATGATGGGTATAGTCAACAAAACCCATTAATATGTTTACCTTTATTCATAATTTTCAGAATGAATGAAAATAACAATATCATTCCTGCCATTAAATTGTCACCAATGTTTGAAAAGGGACAAAACTCAGTGTGTGCATTTTATAACAGAATGTTTAATATGTATATCCTTCAGTGCAACAATTCCACTTTGGGGAAGGCATTAAGAAGTGATCATTTAAGTAGGCTCAAGATCCTTGAGACACTGTTCTCTCTCTCGCTCTCGCTCTCACTCTCACTCTCGCTCTTGCTCTCGCTTCTCGCCCTCTGTATTCAATTACTTGCCAAGTCTCATGAGTTCTACTTCTAAAATGCCCCTCACATTTATGTCTCATCCCACTGTCACTACGGAACATCATTGTTTCTTATTTGTCTATTAGCTTTCTTACTGGTCTCTCCAATTCTCATTTTCTGCCACTAATATTTACTCTATATAGTCAGCCGGATGTATCTTCAGAAGCCCAGTTCCAACAGAATCAATGTGGTGCTCAAAAAATACTCAATGGCTTTCCATTGCTTTCAAATTAAAAACAAACACCTTATCCTAGCTTTCAAGGCATGACACCACATGGCTCCATCATAACCTTCCACTTCTTCCCCAGACAAAATGGCCTACTGGCAATTCTCAAATGAACCTCAAGTCATCTTGCTTCAAGGATTTCTCATCTTACCCATAATCTATGTGAAGAATTTTTTATTTTAACCCCTGTACACTACCCTTGTATTTCTTTTAACTCACTCTATATTCTAGTTGAAATTATTTCTAACATATTCCACTGTTAGACTATGCATTCATTTAAAACAGTCTATGTCTTTTTGTGTGTGTGTATCTGTCTAAAGTGGGGTTTCCTTGAGGCAAAGTCTGAGATAGGAATTATTGCAGGAGATTTACTGAAGCAGTGTTCTAAGGAGAAATCTTCAGGGGAGTGAGAAAAGCAGGATAGAATGGTGGAGGATGGCAGGCAAAGATAGAGGTCCAAGAGGAGTCTATATTCAGCCTGATCCCATTAGAGCTCTACAGCATAGACTGCACCTAGACATTTTCTCCCAAGGGTGAGAAAGCCGGGCTGTTATACATTATATCAGTCAGTCATTGACCATGGGTCATCTGTGTAGAGGAGTATAACTTTCCATGCATCTCTAGACTGGGCACCTCTCATCAGCCACAGATAATGCTTTGAGGAAGAGTGTAGGTGTGAACCTTTAACAATCAACACCCACAACAGCTGGGAGGTGGGTGTACCCACCTAGTAGAGAAGGTCCAGGGAGGGCACCAATAGCATCTGCTACAGAATTCCACATAACACCTCTAATAGCTCACAGACAACCATAGATGTTCAATCAGTAGCTGTTAAAAAGACCTGCCTACATAAGGAAATAACTTTGAAGTACATTAGCATATTCTTACAAATAGAAACTTACTTGCTGTCCATCAGTTTGGGGTATTATAACAAAGTACTGTAGACTGGGTAGCTTATATACAACAGAAATTTATCTCTCACAGTTGTGGAGGCTGGAAGTCTGAGATCAGGGTGCCAGCAAGGTTGAGGACTCTTCCAGGTTGCAGACCCACAACTTCTGTTGTATCCTCACATGGCAGAAACAGAGCAAGCTGGCTCCCCTGCCTCTTCTTATAAGGTCACTAAATCCATTCACAAGGACTCCACTCCTAGGAAACAATTAGCTTTGAAAGACCCCACCTGTATGCACTATCACATTGGAGATTAGATTTCAGCATGTGAATTTTGGAGAGATACAGGCATTTATTCCATAACATTTACTAATGACAGGCTAATAAATGAATAAACACAAATAAAAATACATAGCTTTGATACATTACATTTTCCTGCTTTAATTTTTTGTTGTTGTTGTTTTTTGTTTTTTGTTTTTGTTTTTTTTTTTTTTTTTTTTTTTTTTTTTTGAGTCGAAGTCTCGCTCTTGTCCCCTAGGCTGGAGTGAAACCACAAAATCTCGGCTCACTGCAACCTCCGACTCCCAGTTTCAAGCGATTCTCCTGCCTTGGCCCCCTGAGTAGCTGGGATTACAGGCACTTGCCACCATGCCCAGCTAATTTTTGTATTTTTAGTTGAGATGGAGTTTCACCATGTTGGCCAGGCTGGTCTGGAACTCTTGACCTCAGGTGATCCATCCACCTTCGCCTCCCAAAGTTCTGGGATTACAGGAATGAGGTACTGCGCCTGGCCTAAAATATTTTTTATACTCATTAACAAGTCTGAGCCAATACATTTAGTTTCAAATTAATTCATACCAATGGAAAAATTGAACAATTTGTAACTCTTAGAGATTTAAGATAAAGATTAGTGAAAATAGTGAGGGAAATTTCTGATGAAAAGTGATTCTTTTCATTCTTAAGGACAGAATGTTCATTAGTGGCCCCATCAAACCACTGATTATGGCAATAAATATTTACAGAAAGAGCCAAATCTTTCACTAAAACCCTCAAGAGAATCTCTGAGCTGTAGTCAATCATCTTCCACATTGAGGCCTTCTGTGGATCAATGATTAATAAAAGAACAAATGATATTTCAGTAGGCAGCATATTAAACCCATCAGTGGCATTGTGTTTCTGCTTTCAGTTGCATCATGTTTAAATCAATGTTTGAGATAAAATCAGTATGGTTTCATTTTAAAAGCTCTAATAAAAATGGTTAAAATAAAATGCACATGCTATTAAAACTCCAAGCATGTAATTTATACTTGCAATAATTCAGCAGGCAGATTTTGGGTGCCAACAATGTATGAATCCTTTCATTCAGAGATAATGGGGGTATATAGATAAATAAGACTTGTTTCCTGCCTTCAACATGGTTACAATCCAGTAAGGGGGACAATAAATGTACTGATAACTGAAAGGAAGAATATTACAATGCATCAAGCCCCTGCTCAAAACCATTTTCTATGTCTCTTATCATTTTAGTTGTGAAGTACAAATTCCTTAGCATTCAAAACCCTTCACAATCTGCCTCCTGCCTACTTTTGTATTTATTGATTTACCTATTTTCCCAGCAAACTATTATTGAACATCATGTTTGTGCTATGCACAGAGATCTTGGTAGACAAGATACACACTAGTTTTGCTGCTGTCATCTTTATGTCTCCCACCTTTTCCTTTCACACATATTAGGCTTTAACCACACATCTCTAACTATTCTCAGAACTAGCTATTGAATTTACAACCTCCGTGATTCTGACAAGAGTGTTTCCTCCCACTCAGTATGCTTTTTCCCATATTTTTCATCTCATAAATTTTCTGATCCTTCAAGTGTTAGCCCACATGCCACCACTTTGAGCTGTGTGTCCTAATACTTACTCTTCAGAGGAGGCGAGCCTTCTTTCCTTTGTATGTCCCTAGTGTTTTGTAGGGCTTTTTTTTACCCGACTTATATTGTTAAATAACATGTAGAGAATCCAAGAGGAAACAACTCTCTTACATTACGATCACTTGAGAAGTGTTTATTTAGAAAAGGACTATCATCCAAATTTGGGGTAGAATATAAGGGAGACACAGGATTTAGCACTGTAACCCAGGATGTGTAACAGCAGAGCTGTCACCAACCCTAACCCAAAGAGTCAAAGGGAGGGAATGATTATCAATACCTGAAAGAACAGAGTTGGCAAAAGAGGCTGCCTTGAGAGGAGCAGTGAAATTCAGTGAAGAAACACAGCCAGGCCCTGAATAGTCACAGGGAGATGAAACACCCTGACCTCACTTTCAACTTCCTCTTATCTACTGCTGGTTTGGCCCTGTAGTAGCCTGAATCCCACTTTCTGATGGCCAGGAAGCCCTTTGGTAGTCCATACAGGCCATTGTGCTGGGCCAGGTAACACAGCTGATAATGGTAGAAAATAGATCTGCAGAGACAGAGGGAAGAAATCTGCCACGCTCATACATGTCTCCTTTTCCGGACTCTGAAATTTTTAGAGTCTGGATCTGAATTCACACATAAACCTGATACCTAGGACAATATCTAGAACGCAGCACATGTTTAGTAAGTGTATTCTTAATGGATGTTGTATCGTAAGAGCAATTAAAGGGATATTAGCATTCAGAAGAACACATGGTTATATTTGACTGAGAGCCATGCATGCAGATGCACAGCTACCACTACTTGCTAAGTTATACAGATTGGATATTCTAATTGTTGAATTTATTAATTCAACAAAACTAGACTGATACCTCAACTCCCAACTTTTTCAGACTGATAACATGTGTAGACATTTGGCTAATTGGTTCTATGGCAAATAGTTTAATGTACAATTCATTTGTTTGCAATTTCACTCCAGAAAAAAAGGAATGAGAAGAAAACAATGCTTTAACAATCAGATGTTCGTCATCCTTGTTGCACCTCTGATATTGCAGTATCACTTCTTATCAAAGATGAAGCTATAACTTACCTCCTTCTCCCAGGCATAAAATTTCAGCTGCATTTCCAAAAGTGCTAAAAAAATGATTCTTGACATTTTTGCGGTAATTTGCAAGAGGAAGATCGTGGATTGATTAAATCTACAGATAACTCTAAATGTTACTTAGGGGTTTCAACATTCTTTTCTATCAAACCTTTAAATGAAACTGTAACTATTAACCTAATTGACAAACTCAGGTCTAACTAACTTTCTACATGGATAGTCTTGTCAAATAGCTAATGTAGGAAATGGCCCAAAGACTGACAGCATAAGAAAAATGAAAGGTCCGATAACCTGTAGACTGGAAAACCAGCTGCTGAAATTTTGAGCTGAGTGTATGTTATAGAGCCTTCCTCCATGAATGCTTTAATGCAACTTTCATAAATACTTTATCAATTGTACATAAAATCACAACTTTAGAAATACAACACTGTATTCAAGATCTAGAATTCGTCTACTGGTGCTCAGAAAATTTTAAATTAAGTTACACTAGTTTATGGGAAAATCTCTCACAGGTTTTTACATCTGACTGTGAATTTGATTGGATATTTATTCAAATGGAAGATTTTGCCAGAAGTTTTATAGGCTTTACACAATGCAGCCCAAATATCTCTCCTTAGACCACTAGTACTATGATATGACAGATATGTGCAGCTCCTCCTAGCCATACACTCTAGAGGCTACCTCTGCTGCTGGAGTTCTATTATCATGCAGAAAAAAGGAAGGGGAGAAGATATGACAAATTCCAGTTGAGTCTAAGAAAGCCAAGAAGCTCACATCCATATAAATAAGATATAATACCACCATCACCAGTACCCCAACTATCCTGCCCAAAACTATGACTACTGACTTGCAAACATTTTTTATTTTTGATGACCAGAGAATCATATGTTTCATAAACAAAGTAATAAAAGCAAAATAATCAAAATTTGAAATGAAGGTAAGGGTACCAAAGCTCTTTCCTTTGTCCTCTCTTTCACCACAGATTTGAGAGGATTCCTTAAAGTATCTTGGGCTTTATGGAAACACTTTTAAAGTCCAATGTTTGTCTAAAGGATAATATGGCAACTGGTGATACATTAGGGTGGTGCAAAAGTAATTGCTGTTTCTGCAATTACTTTTAATGGCAGAAACCGCAATTGCTTTTGCACTAGCCTAATAGCACCTCTTAAACCTGCTAAGCTGCTCCTTTGTTACTTATTTTCCTCTGAAAAAGAAACACACACACACACACACACACACACACACACATGCCTTATTTAATTTAACCCTGGCTAAAACTATTCTAGGATGAGATAGCCTTTTAGTGGTTTGTCTTGAGTGTATACACTGAGTATATTGCTACATATGTGTACCTCAGTACCCAGTAAAATTTCTGGATTCACTGTATCCTTTCAATAAACACAATGTCCACCAGGCACAGTGGCTTACCCCTGTAATCACAGCACTTTGGGAGGCCAAAGTGGGCAGATCACCTGAGGCCAGGAGTTTTTGAGACCAGCCTGGCCAACTTGGTGAAATCCCGCCTCTGCTAAAAATACAAAAATTATCCGGGCGTGGTGTCAGGCACCTGTAGTCCCAGCTACTCAGGAGACTGAGGCAGAACAATCGCTTGAACACAGGAGACAGAGGTTGCAGTGAGCCAAGATCGTGTCACTGCACTCTAGCCTGGGCAACAGAATGGAGATTCCATCTCAAAAAAAAACAAGTAAATAATAATAATAATAAATAAAATATAAACACGATGTCTTAAAACACACCAACAGATATTTTATTTCCTTTTTGAAACTTTATTGCTTTCTTGAAATCTATGTCTCAATTTTCAATTACAGCTATTCATTCAACAGTTGTTAATAATTTTTTTTTTATTATACTTTAAGTTCTAGGGTACATGTGCACAACGTGCAGGTTTGTTACATATGTATACATGCGCCATGTTGGTGTGCTGTGCCCATTAACTCGTCATTTACATTAGGTAAATCTCCTGATGGTATCCCTCCTCCCTACCCCCTCCCCACAATAGGCCCCGGTGTGTGATGTTCCCCTTCCTGTGTCCAAGTGATCTCATTGTTCAATTCCCACCTATGAGTGAGAACATGTGGTATTTGGTTTTCTGTTCTTGCATTAGTTTGCTGAGAATGATGGTTTCCAGCTGCATCCATGTCCCTACAAAGGACACGAACTCATCCTTTTTAATAATTTTTTAACTAAGTCACTTAAATAGGTACTGTACCAATTAAAGCCATATCAAAGACAGCCTTTGCCCTAGAAAAGCATAATACTTAATTGAGGAAAAGGCATAAGTGTAAATAATCAGAACACAAGCAGAACAGAAGTGTCAAAGTCAATACAGGTTGAGTACTTTGCAAGAGAAAGGATATATATCTCCACACACTATTATGCTTCTTACGAAACACAAATTCATTCCAATGCTACTCATATATTATGAAACAATTTTAGGATAAAGCAAATTTTATATTTGCTTCTGCATAATTTCATCTGCAGAAAGTGGTCAACTTGAGCTGAGCTGTTTAAGACTACAAAAGATACACACATGCATATAACTCAAATATTTACCATCTACCTCAGTGTGTTACGAGTCACACCTATCCACATCTGAAGTTTAAACTTTCTGTCAAATTTTAGGTCATCTTTCTTCTATTACTTCAAAGCTCACAAGCTCAAATATTTCTCATGCTCACTTCTATTATCAAACTTAAGGCATTTTCAAGGTAAAGTACCATAGTTACTATAGTATTTATATATGTTCTAAGCAATTAACATGTATAAAAGTTGGTACAATATTTTATTAGGGTCTTTTCTTTATTATCTGTCACTGACAAAAGTTTCTAGTGTTGTCCTGCTAATTTCACTCTTCCTATAAGTGCTGTGATTATTTTTGTACAATTTTGCATAAGATGGTGATAATAAGAAATGTGTATGTTGTTTTATAGCAGAACTGGATGTATATGTGCATATTAATTTTAAAAGTATATTAAAATAAATTTAATTCATATAAGCCGTCAAACACATACAATTCTTCCCTCTCCTCCACACATACATACACACATATATTAGTTTTCAACAAAGTTGATACAACTAACTCCCATTTGGGATACAGAAAGGTTTTAAACTCCTGCAAAGGCAATAATGCGAAACACCATCCTTATCCTACTAAAGACCAATCTAATAGCCTCTCCTTCCTACCATCCCTCCTACTCCTTTCTACTTCTTGACCATAATTATAGCAAGGATCCTCCCTTCTCTTTCCCTTCCCTTCAATCATCAAGTATACACTAGAACTTAGAATTTACAAGATTGAAGTATGTTTTCAGTTGAAATCCTGCTGCAGGTCAAGTGGAAAATGTGTTCTACCCAACCCAGACTTAAACATAAAGTCATTCACAAACACTGTCTCTCTATATAAAATTGGAATCTCAAGTTCATAACATAGTGTCTGGCATGCCATAAGTACTTAACAGATATTAGCTGAAATTTAGTATAAAAGAATAATCACTTTGATTGCTCTGTTGCTATCATCACATTTATCTTCTTCAAGTAAAATAAGACTTATGACAATTTTCTAAGAGACATAAAATAAATTATATATCTGAACAACCATAGTCTTAAGTCTTAAAGAAATGGAGAGCTAAGATATCATCTGTTTTCCTTAAGTTAACATTGAAGTCAGTATTAAAACAATCTTATCTGAGCCCTAACTTATCGTTCAGAGAACTCTATGCCTCCTAAGTAGAACTTATTGACTAATAAAAAGAAAATAAAATACATTTCTCATCCTTATTTTTGAAGAGTGTAAACAATGAAAGCTGAAAATAACCAACCTTGTTTCTGAAGTTGTCAGAATGTGACACTTGTTACTATAGGAATGGAGACAGTAATTATTCATCTTTAATTTGTTTGATTATTTTAAACAGCAGAAGAATTTTAAAAATTGAAAACTGACGTCTGAACTGAATTAAGGAGTTAATTCAAATGCCAGTAACACTAACCTGCCTCAGGGATGAATGGGTCCAATTCAAAGATACTTAATTATACCACAAAGATAACTAAAATAAGCATAAATTGATGAATAAGATGTCTTCATCAGTGGCTAATCAGCCTAAGAATCAAATGTGGATTTATTTGAACTGAACTTATTTTTTTTTAAACATATTTTATTGTTAAAAAACAATAAGTTTTTTAAACATCTTGTTTCTCAAATAAGTTTCCATCAATTTCTAACACATCACTGAAGGCTATGGATTTCCTGCATGGGCAAACATGTATGGCATTGGTTTTAGCACAAGGCTACAGTTTGAACATGTCCCTCCAAAGTTCATGTGTTAGAAATTTAATCCCAATGCAACAGTGACAAGAGGCAAGACCTTTAAGAGGTTATTAAGCCATGAAGACTCTGCCCTCATGAATGGATTAATACCATTATCTAGAGAGTGGTGTCATTATCACCAGAGTAGGGTCTTTATACAAGAACTTTTGGTTCCCGCTTTCTCTCTCCCATCCTTTCTTTGCTCTTCCACCATGAGATGATGCAACAAGAAGGCCCTTGCAAGATGCTGGGTCCTTGATCTTTGACTTCCCAGCCTCCAGAACTGTGAGTCAATAAATTTATGTTTATTATAAATTACCAAGTCTGTAGTATTCTGTTATAGCATCACAAAACAAACTAAGACACACACACTGTGAAACTACTAAAATGTGGCAATCTGAACACAAATTTTTTCATTCAGTGTAACCTAGATAGAGACAAAAAGCTCCAGGACTGTTGAAACTCATTTCTACCTAAAAAGCAAGTCATGGGTAAAATAAAAGATTACAAGTTTTACAATATTCAACAGAGGACAATTACTCCCAGAAAATTCGGACACAGAAACGTCATTATGAGAACACATAGACACAGGTAGCAGAATATCACACACCGGGGCCTGTCGGGGGGTGGGAGGCTAGGGGAGGAATAGTGTTAGAAGGAATACCTAAGGTCGGTAACAGGTTGATGGGTGCGGCAAACCACCATGGCACGTGTATACCTATGTAACAAACCTGCTCATTCAGCACATGTACCCCAGGACTTAAAGTACAATTAAAAAAAAAAAAAAAGAAAAAAAACTAAAAAAAAGTTGAACCTTGACACTAAATATTAATCTTTTCCTGTGTGCCAAAATGCACCATAATCTCACATACTACCAAAGGGGTGAAATATGAGAAAAGGTGATAATATACTTAAGAAATATGAAAAAAAAATCAAAATTAATGAATTTGAATTAATAGAAAGGTCATAATTTAAAACTATTAAGGAGAAAACATTCTGCTTTCATTCTGAACAATTTACAAAAACAGTGGTCCTGACCTGCCCCAGCAAGAGTCTTGCAGTAAAGTTTTAGAGTGCTGCTTTCCTAAGAAATGTCATCACATCTGGTCTGTCTTGGGATTATAGGCACAAAAGTGCAAGTTTGCTGGCTGGAATTAGGGGCTGAGCAAGGTTGTGGGTGGATGGATCAAACAGAATAAAGTTACTACATATTTTGAGAACATTAACCTTTTTCTCATTGGCTTATGATCTCTGATGACCAGCAACAGAGAAGTTGGATCCAGGGATAAGAATCAATAGTTGGAAGTTTGGTTTTGAAAGTTAGTCTTTTTCTCCCAAAGTAAAATAACTAATTTACTCCTAATTTATAAACATTTAATTTACAAACAAACATTTCATACAGGAGTTCCCTTCTACAACTCCTGACACTTAGGTGTCCGAAAGATATTGGCACTGATGATGCAGACAATCTATGGTTTTGACGGATAGCATGATAAAATGCAAATAATGTAATTTCATTAATTTCTAATATAAAATCTGTGGCAGTGGTTCTTAACATTATCATATATATAATAACAATGCACCTTGTGATACAATGCTTACTACAAAGGTCAAGATCCCCTGACCCTACTCTTGACTTGGAATCAGTGTGTGTAGGCTGGGACACAGAAATCTGCATATTTAACAGTACCTCCAGGCGATTTTGATGTAGATGGTTTCTGAGGCATACTGATAAAAACTACTTTATGCTCGAGCTATATTCAAGTACTTTCATTCCCCAAATTGTCATACTCTCTTAGTCTTCACGACTTCCTTCTCTACCATTTCTGTCATTTAACTAATAATTACTGAGCACTAGTCAACGTCAACTCCCATTCATCTTTCAAAGCTAATTTAACTATGAGTTTCCCTAGTAAAGATTCCATGATTTCAGACAGCTAAATTAGATGTCCTTTTACTAACTGAGAACCCTGACCTTAGCTTTATTCTAATATTTAAACAGCTATATTAAAATGATTGGTGTACTTCTCTGTTTTCCTCCACTAAACTACAAAACTGGTAGAGACCAGATTTTTCCAACAAGTGCTCAATAAATAAACAAGACTCAATGGGTGAATGAGTGAATGAATGAATGACTTGAAAGGTAGAATTCCAGATATGAATGGCCATTCCATGTGATGTTACTAGACTTCCTCTCTACAAATCCTCCTGCCTCCAAGTGGTCCCTTTGTCCAAGACGACAATTTTTTACTTCTCTTTATCATGTTGACTGATAATCCATTAATTTAGAAGTTAATTTGGTTTAATAAACATTTCCCTTTAAAGATGAAAATCTCTTTACTGGGTAAAATACTCACAGTTTTTTTCTTTTATTGCAATAAAAATGTTTTAATCAGATTATTTTCGTCTTCAGGCTCAGCTTCCTAACTCCCCAGTAACATTTCTAATCTTTTGGTAGGGCATTAAATAAGTCTGAAGAATAGTTTAGAATGGAATTTTAAATAAAAGTCTAGAGTACATTTTTTTCTGTTGAGATTTCTTATTCTAAAATAGTCACATATACGAATCACAACTTTTTGTGTCAAGAGCTTTAGAATTTCAAAGTTTAATAGAGTCCCATCTCAACCCATTCTATTTTACAGATAAGAAAAATGAAATGCAGAGAGGCTAAGAAAGCTTCCAAAGTTCAGGTGGTCTTCCCTGTTTCATTAAATATTATGAATTTTATTTCAAAATGGCAAATAAAGCTGATGATTTGGAAATGCATGCTTTATTTCTTGATAGAAAAAATTCTACCCTATATAACTTGTATAGAAATATTGGACATCTCTATCTAGATTTTTTTTTATGAAGTACAATAGCTTGAGGGATAGTATTTAAATCTAGAATTAGGAGGAAATGGGAAGTTTTTCAGCATATGTGCATGGCCCTCGTCCACAGGCATCATCAATCAGGTGAAGAAATTCTTGTAATTAACATCTGCACTACAGATTCAGTGGAATTTTAATAACCTCAAAATCACTGACCTAAGGAGAGCCCTCTTCAGTATGACCCACAGAATGATCCTTTATTTACTGCTCATTTTATGTTAAAGTAGATCCAAAATTCTAGTAGGAAGGCTGGAAAAACTCACTATGTCTAGGGGATGTAATGGACTTTCCCCAACTCATCGAATAAGCAAACTTATCTCTAAGATTGAGTTAAGGCACTGTAGTCTTACTCTTTGTTCTAGTAGTGGCTCTGATACTTACGTAGACTGGTCAAGTTACTGAATACCTCTAAGCCTCAGTTTGATGGTCTATAAAATGAGGATAATGGTAATACCATCCAGGTTTGGTATGAGGAGTAAATGAGATAAGCCATTAAAAAAGCATTTAGCACAGTATCTGGCCACTAATAAGTCTCAATAAATTATCATCATCATCATCATCATATTACTTTGACAGTTAGAAAGCAAAATGGATGGAAATAAGGGATAAAATTAAGTTTAACTTCACCTAATTATATTTTGAATGCTTACTATGAGCTAGACACCACTCCAATTATTTACATGCATTTATTCTTCACCACAAGCCTATAAGGTAAGCACTATTTCACTTTTCTTACATATGGAGAAACTGAGGCTTAGAAGTTATATAATTTACCCACAGTTATGCAGGTGGTGAGTAGAAAAAAGCAGATTCAAATAAAAGCAATCTTATCTCCACTATGCTAAACTATTTCTCAGAGAACAATTACTCAACGTGTTTCTGGTTCTCAGGAAACCACACTGAGTATTATTTTCTGAGAAATTTCTTAATTTCTCAAGAGTTATATTTAGTTTGAGGATTAATATTTTCTGTTAATAATCTGGATGGTCAGAGATTCAATGAGTTCAAACTGATAAACAAATCTTAGGAGGAATATATCAAGGTATAACAGTTTAGTCTAGTATTTTTCAGCCCCTGCTGTACTGTATTAGCCAAAGCATTCTAGTGAACTAGGGAAAGACCGAAGGTACAGGAACCCAGTGTAATCACCTGAGCATAATAATTATAACCACATGTTATCGTTCATCCATAGCATGTCTGGCTCCATAGTAGAGACATTACAACCTTTGTTTCATTTCTTCTTCTCACATTTACATAATGACAACATGGGAAGGATTTTTACCTTTATTTTACAAAGAAAAAGTGGAGGTTCAAAACATTTAAATAACATGCTCTGCACTTCACTGCCGATCAGTGGCAAAACTCATATTCAAACCCAGCTCTGTGATTCCACAGAATAATAATATAAAGCTCAACCACTGTCCTATATGTAAATATTAATCAAGATAAAAATCAGAAGAACAAAGGAAAGACAGCACAAAGAAAGAGAACTCCTAGGTCTTCCCAGATTTGTCCAGCATTTCAGGCAAAAGAACACCCTAGAGCATCTGGTTCTTTAGGTCTTCTTTTAGCCTATCTTCCTGTCTTCCACTATACCATGTCTCTCACTGGCCCTGCTGAGTTGTTTATTCACATTTAATCCATACTTTGTTTGCATTCTCACTCCCATTAGTACCCATCTACCTTGCTAATTTCTTTCTTGCACCAGTTTCTCAGCAGCCATTTATGATTGTCTAGATTTTTATCATAATACTGCTCCATTCATTTGCTCAGTTTGCTCAATTATAGACCTCAGTGCAATAATTTTCATAATCCATCATCTGTAGGCTAGCTTTGGGTATTTAGTATTACATTCTAGGTTTACTTCTCTTTATTCACTTATTTAGTTATTATTTACTTGCAGACAAGTAATCATGTAATTAGTTGTACAGTTACTAATAAAAGTTGAAATATAAAAAACAAAAGATGAACTACTTCTAGACTATAGATATGAAAACAAAAATGTTGTTATATATGAACTCAAGTGTTTAGTCACACATATAACCACTCACACACATAACCAACTGCTTTGACTCCACATTTCTAAGGTTCATGTATAGTAGGTTACTGGACAAAGAGTTGGAAGATCTGAGTTAAAATCCAGACTCTGTCTATTATTTCTGTAGCTTTAGGTAAGGCACTCCACAACTATAATCTTCAGTTTTCTCCCTGCATAATGGGCACAGCAGGCCACCCTTACAGAGTCATTTGGATGACATGAGCTAATAAATAAATACAAAACATATAGCATAGTGTTCAACACCTAGGCTCTAAATGCATATCCATTTATTGTTTGTATAGTCTCGTTCTCTTTTTAATTACAATTATACATTCATAATATTTTACTTTAATTCTAGATTTATTAGTGACTATGCAGAAATGATATCTGATTCAGGCTATGTCCTCAAATGGGGTCATGTGTTTAATAGGTATTCAATAAATGTTTGTTGAATGAATAAACAAACAACTGGGACACAGGAGTTTATTACGCAACTTCTGCATTTTGTGTTTATAAATATGGGTTTGAGAGCCTTAATATTAAAAACAAAATATGGGTGAGCCCCATGGGCAACAGGAAACTAGTTTCATTCTCCACCACCTTATTCACTGGTAGGAATTTGGTAGTACCATAAAGCAAAGTGGCTAAAATATCCACAAGTCTGCCTACAAACCTTACTGTTTCTTTAATTAGGTTCCCTGTGTCTTTCTTACCCATATACTTACTTTGCTCCTAGTAAGAACATATGTTTTTGTTTGATTTATAGAAGTCAGGAACTCAAAATTTTCAAAAGCAAGAAGTTATTTTGACTAAGGAAATCTTTTTAAAAACCTGGTAATTCAGTTTGCTATGAGTACCATAAAGAATATACGGGCCTGGAAAGGATGAGTATCCTCTTCTCCTAAAGAGTTTTTTTTTATTGGATCTTGGCACACTCCTCAAAGAAGAGCTTGAGATGCCAAATGTCCCTTTCCTAAAGGGCCTCGTCACCTCGTGATAGCACTGTTACTCTGAGACCCTCAATAGATTATGACTGTCTTAATGGGACAGGTCCAGAGTAATACTTTCCAGTGATATCTTGGTGCGGCCAACCCTCTCCCACAAAAGGGAACTAAATCAATAAAGTTAAACTGCAGATGCTCTGCTTCCTTCATAAATGATTTGGCGTCCTATTGATTTTTCTTTTTGCTCTTTTTCATTTCAGTTATTTTGGAGATTCTGAGCCTTGAATCTGCCTGATTTTGACCCAGGTCTTTGCCCTTGGAATGGGGTAACGATGTTCCATTGCCTTGAGTTTTCTTTGGGATTAGACACAAACTTATCCTCTGGGGTCTTTTTATTTATGTACACTTAGTTAGGATACCCACCACAGTCACCCTCTAGAATGTCAGCCATTCCCCACCAGGAACACCAGGCTCCCACAAGTTTCAAGTACTAAATATCTTGTCATTTTAAAATGCGACTGTGTCTCAAGTTGTTTTCTGAAGGATCTTCTTGCCATGGTTTTATTCATCAATTTGTTGCAATTGTATCTTGAAAACATAAAAAGCTGACACACGGGAAATATATATCACATAAGATAGACATTGAAAAGTTACTTAGGTTAGTTTTATTAATGTAAAAGAGACTCTGAAATAAAGTAGTCTGTAATTGTGGTATATAGTTGTTTGTCAAGATGAAAAAGTACATGAAAAGCCTTGTGTATTTCTAAAGTTACTCACGTGTGCTATTCTCCTTAGAACCTGTGTCATCAAAAAGAGCCCATGTCCAGCTGAGGTCAGTTATAACTAAAAGATCCTTTATAAAGACAAGACTGAGGGCAGCCAATTGACAATAAACACAGCTGGCTCAGTCATCCCTTCATTTCCTTGTCAATGTTCATCACATAGTGCCACAAAATGGCATTAAGTGTTTAAAGCCTCAGACTAAATCAACTAGGAAAATTCTATACTCCTAATTTCCCATTCACATTGTACTAAAGTTAGGAGCAACAGAGGACAGAAACATGAAAGCATTGTGCCAATAAGAACCATGAAACAAATGAAAGCTTAATTACATAATTTTCTTCCCTATCAGCAGAGTAACTTTAGTCTCATAGGTCAAATGTATTCAAGAAATCAAAACAAGCAAGATCTAACAAGCTTTGGGTAGTTTTAACCATCCTAGTGGTACTTAAGCACGTAAAAAGAAATAATCTTTTCATAAAAGAGTAGAGAATTCCTATTGTTCATTCTAAACTTTATATCAACTATGATAGTTAGGCATTGTAGCCTTATGTTCTGAGAAACAGCAAATGTCTATAGAGCCATAATATGACATTCACAAAATCGATAATTTATTAGAAGAATGATGGGCCACATTTTAGACCCATCACCGAGGCACAAAAATAAATTATTCTAATTTCTACCTAAATAATTTGAATTTGGTTTGCCCAATTTATTCACTTAACAGCCAAACACTCAGAAACAAACTCAAGAATTTGGGTGGTAAGACAAGCAAATACATGGTACAATCTGAATGTCTGAGAGAAATCAGCACAAGGAGAAAAGGTCAATTTTTAAATAACTCCAGTCTATTTATACAACTTCTTAAGATGTTAACATTGTCATTTTGTACTAAAATTATATTTTCTTGCAGGTATCCTGTTCTCAAGAAATAGCCAAGTTTTTCAAATTAAATGGGACTTACTTTATTGCCCTTATTTAGAGGTAGAACCAGTTTAAAAGTTCCTTTTACACATTTTCCAGGAAAGATCCAGATGGGAGCTTCCCTTGCTAAAACTTTAACAGTGAATTTCATATGGTTTGGATTTTTTAAATACAAAATCAGATTCTATATGATTTGATTCATACCAACCCAAGATTATCAAGATTTCTAGCAATAATTTCAAGGCAATTCTGATTAAATCATTAGAACAATATTAAGTAGTTTGGACTTCTCATATAAACGTTTTAATTAAATTAAAATTTCCACTTCCTCTTTCTGGAAAGCATCCAAAAGGAAGCAAAACAAATAAAGACTACACACACACACACACACACACACACACCACAGGGCCTTGCAAAATTCATTTTTAACAGAAGTAGGAAACAATCTTCAGACTTTAAAATTTGTGTAAAGATTGAGATCAGGAAAGAGTGACAAAAGATGAAGTAAAAAGCATAGAAACTGCAATGGCAAGTGTGCCTAGCACCAAAAGATCTCAGAAGGTGAAAATTCTCTCTGAAAGTGAGGGACACACTCTAAAATGCAGACATACAGCTAATTAATGGAACAGAAAATAATATAGTTGACCATAGAAGTGGTGGAGATGTACATGCACACACAAAGTCACACAGAGGAGGCACATTTGTAGAAGTACTCTCTCTTCATAGTATAAAACTACAAAGTCTGGACACATAACCTGGTCTCTTCTCCTTCCTACTCCACTCCCTCAACTCCCCACCCCCATTCCTGGTTCACCCTGAGACACTGTTTGCCCAAAGCAGAAATCCAAGACCTCGGAAAAATGAAGTGGTAAGGAAAAAGGAGATGATGAAATGTGATCTAGTAGAATTCAGGAAAGAATTATTAAAATAAAACAAAGCCTTGCAAGAAATGAAGACAAAAATGGAAGGAACCAAAGAGAACGTAGAAGTTAAATAAAAATGGAATGTAACAAGGGAAAGAATCCAAAACACCATGAAATGTGTTGGAAAACACACCAAGAGAAATAGATTAAAGGAGAAAAATATAAAAATAAATAAAATTTTAAAAAAGAATTGTGAAGAATAAGAGAGAAAATGATAAATATAAAAGGCAAAGAATATCCTGCATATGTATAATTTATTTATTCCTGGAAGACAACCAGAAAATCACAAGTAGGTAAAAATATAATTCAAAGGAAAAAATGCAGAATAATAAAAATAATAGTCCTTGCTAAGATACAAAAATATTTATTCAGGTACTCAAGCAAAACACGCATATGGAAGTTAACAAAATTGACTACAAAGAAATAAAAAATGACACCAGATCATGTTCTATAACAGATTTTTTTTTTAAAAAATCACTTTTCATTAAGATATTAAAATGCATATGCTCTTTGATGAAATAATTCTGTTTATGAATTTTATCCTAAGGAAATGACTTAAAATGTGTACAATGGTGTAAGTATAAGAAGTTCTCACTGCAGAGTAGTTTGTAATCGTGAATGAGAAAGAAGGATACATAGAAAAAAGAAATAACTCAAATACCAAATGTCCAACAGTATTGGATAACTTAAATGCCATTATATTTACACTATGGAATACTATGCAATCATTAAAACTATGTTGTAAAATAGTATTTAAAGACTTAGAGGTTCATAATATATTTGAACATCATGAACTGTGTAATTACACTTTAAATATATACATATATTCTTATATACAAACAGGAGAAGACTCAAAGGTTACAAACCAAAATAGTGACTTGCTACATGGAATTTTAAAAGATTTGAAGTTTATCTTTTTGGTAACCTATATTCTAAAATAAACACCTTTCTTTTAAAATTTAAAAAGTTTTAGAATTAGAAAACATCAAAATTAAGTAAACCTCATTGCATATGGATTTGAAAGCAGTAATGTGGAACCTATTTCAACCTGGTGTTATTTTATAAATAGAATAGCATTGTGTCCAAAACGTCAAGGTACAAAATAAAAATCTGGTCTAAACTAAAAATAATTATAACTTATTGCAGATTTAATATTCACTATAGATTCTTATATATATTTCTTTTTTATTATCTTATTTACATCACAACATCCCATTGAAGTTTATATTTTTATTGTCCCATTTTATGAATGATAAAAGAGAGGTTAAGTAACTTTTTCAGATCCACGATTTCATCCTGTGAAATATCTGCAAGTTTAGCTAATCAGTAATGTTACCCATAATGACAAAATAAGCAAAATATTGGTCAAATCTCCACTTGATGATGTGAGGTATCACCATTATCAAAATGAATTTTAGAGGAGAGTGGCTTCCCTGTAAAGTTAATAACCTGGGCCCAGAGCAAGATGGTTGAATAGGAGCAGCTCCAGCCTCCAGTTCCCAGCACCAGCGACACAGAGGATGGGTGATTTCTGCATTTTCAACTGAGGTACTGGGTTCATCTCACTGGGGAGTGCCAGACAATCTGTGCTGGTCAGCTGGTGCAGCCCGACCAGCGAGAGCCGAAGCAGGGCCAGGCATCCCCTCACCTGGGAAGCACAAGGGGGAAGGGAATCCCTTTTCCTAGCCAAGGGAAACTGAGACAAACAACACCTGGAAAATCAGGTAACTCTCACCCTAATACTGCGTGCTACCAAGGGTCTTAGTAAACAGCACACCAGGAGATTATATCCCACACCTGGGAGGGAGGGTCCCATGCCCACGGAGCCTCCCTCCTTGCTAGCACAGCAGTCTGAGATCTAACTGCAAGGCAGCAGCGAGGCTGGGGGAGGGGCGTATGCCATTGCTGAGGCTTAAGTAGGTAAAGAAAGCCGCCTGGAAGCTCGAACTGGGTGGAGCCCACCGCAGCTCAAGGAGGTCTGCCTGTGTCTGTAGACTCCATCTCTGCGGACAGGGCATAGCTAAACAAAAAGCAGCAGAAACCTCGGCAGAGGTAAATGCCCCTGTCTGACAGCTTTGAAGAGAGCATTGGATCTCCCAGCACAGAGGTTGAGATCTGAGAACGGACAGACTGCCTGCGCAAGTGGGTCCCTGACCCCTGAGTAGCCTCACTGGGAGACATCCCCCACTAGGTGCAGACCAACACCTCACACCTCACACAGCGGGGTACATGCCTGAGATGAAGCTTCCAGAGCAAGAATCAGACAGCAACACTCACTGTTCAGCAATATTCTATTTTCTGCAGCCTCTGCTGCTGGTACCCAGGCAAACAGGGTCTGGAGTGGACCTCAAGCAAATTCCCACAGACCTACAGCTGAGGGTCCTGACTGTTAGAAGGAAAACTAACAAACAGAAAGGACACCCACACCAAAACCCCATCAGTTCATTACCATCATCAAAGACCAAAGGCAGATAAAACCACAAAGATGGGAAAAAAGCAGGGAAGAAAAGCTGGAAATTCAAAAAATCAGAGTGCATCTCCCCCCTCCAAAGGAACACAGCTCATCGCCAGCAACGGATCAAAGCTGGACAGAGAATGACTTTGACAAGTTGAGAGAAGAAGGCTTCAGTCGATCAAACTTCTCAGAACTAAAGGAGGAACTACGTAACCAGAGCAAAGAAACCAAAAATCTTGAAAAAAGAATGGAAGAATGGATAAATTGAATAATCAATGCAGAGAAGGCCATAAACGAACTGACAGAGATAAAAACCATGATACGAGAAGTACGTGACAAATGCACAAGCTTCAGTAACTGACTCGATCAACTGGAAGAAAGAGTATCAATGAATGAAGATCAAATGAATGAAACAAAGAAAGAAGAGAAGTCTAGAGAAAAAAGAGGAAAAAGAAATGAACAAAGCCTCCAAGAAATATGGGACTATGTGAAGAGACCAAATCTATGTCTGACAGGTGTGCCTGAAAGTGAGGGGGAAAATGGAACCAAGCTGGAAAACACTCTTCAAGATATCATCCAGGAGAACTTTCCCAACTTACGAAGGCAGGCTAACATTCAAATTCAGGAAATACAAAGAACGCCACAAAGATATTCCTCGAGAAGAGCAAATCCAAGACACATAATTGTCAGATTCACCAAAGTTGAAATGAAGGAAAAAAGTTAAGGGCAGCTAGGGATAAAGGTCGGGTTACCCACAAAGGGAAGCCCATCAGGCTAACAGCAGATCTCTCGGCAGAAGCTCTACAAGCCAGAAGACAGTGGGGGTCAATATTCAACATTCTTAAAGAAAAGAATTTTCAACCCAGAATTTCATATCCAGCCAAATTAAGTTTCATTAGTGAAGGAGAAATAAAATCCTTTATAGACAAGCAAATGCTTAGAGATTGTGTCACCACCAGGCCTGCCCCACAAGAGACCCTGAAGGAAGCACTAAACATGGAAAGGAACAACCGGTACCAGTCATTGCAAAAACATGCTAAAATGTAAAGACCATTGATGCTAGGAAAAAACTGCATCAACTAACGAGCAAAATAACCAGCTAATGTCACAATGACAGGATCAAGTTCACACATAACAATATTACCCTTAAACGTAAATGGACTAAATGGTCCAATTAAAAGACATAGACTCGCAAATTGGATGGGACCCATCAGTTTGCTGTATTCAGGAGACCCATCTCACGTGCAGAGACACACATAGGCTCAAAATAAAGGGATGGAGGAAGATCCATCAAGCAAAGGGAGAACAAAAAAAACCAGTGGTGGCAATCCTAGTCTCTGTTAAAACAGACTTCAAACCATCAAAGAGCAAAAGAGACAAAGAAGGCCATTACATAATGGTAAAGGGATCAATTCAACAGGAAGAGCTAACTATCCTAAATATATATGCACCCAATGCAGGAGCACCCAGATTCATAAAGCAAGTCCTTAGAGACTTAAAAAGAGACTTAGACTCCCATACAATAATAATGGGAGACTTCAACACCCCACTGTCAACATTAGACAGAACAACAAGACAGAAAGTTAACAAAGATATCCAGGAATTGAACTCAACTCTTCACCAAGTGGACCTAATAGACATCTACAGAACTCTCCACCCCAAATCAACAGAATATACATTCTTCTCAGCACCACATCACACTTATTCCAAAATTGACCACACAGTTGGAAGTAGAGCACTCCTCAGCAAATGTAAAAGAACAGAAATTATAACAAACTGTCTCTGAGACCACAGTGAAATCAAATTAGAACTCAGGATTAATAAACTCACTCAAAACTGCTCAACTACATGGAAACTGAACAATCTGCTCCGGAATGACTACTGGGTACATAACAAAATGAAGGCAGAAATAAAGATGTTCTTTGAAACCAATGAGAACAAAGATACAACACACCAGAATCTCTGGTACACATTTAAAGCAGTGTGTAGAGGGAAATTTATAGCACTAAATGCCCACAAGAGAAAGCTGGAAAGCTCTAAAATTGACACCTTAACATCACAATTAAAAGAACTAGAGAAGCAAGAGCAAATACATTCAAAAGCTAGCACAAGGCAAGAAATAAATAAGATCAGAGCAGAACTGAAGGAGAGAGACACAAAATCCCCCCAAAAAATCAATGAATCCAGGAGCTGGTTTTTTGAAAAGATCAACAAAATTGATAGACCAATAGCAAGAATAATAAAGAAGAAAAGAGAGAAGAATCAAATAGATGCGATAAAAGATAATAAAGGGGATATCACCACCGACACCACAGAAATACAAACTACCATCAGAGGATAATATAAACACCTCTACACAAATAAACTAGAAAACCTAGAAGAAATGGATAGTTTCCTGGACACTTACACTCTCCCAACCTAAACAAGGAAGAAGTTGAATTCCTGAATAGACCAATAACAGGCTCTGAAATTGAGGCAATAATTAATAGCCTACCAACCAAAAAAACTCCAGGACCAGATGAATTCACAGCTGAATTCTACCAGAGGTACAAGGAGGAACTGATATCATTCCTTCTGAAACTATCCCAATAAATAGAAAAAGAGGGAATCCTCCCTAACTCATTTTATGAAGCCAACATCATCCTGATACCAAAGCCTGGCAGAGACACAACAAAAAAAGAGAATTTTAGACCAATATCACTGATGAACATCAATGCAAAAATCCTCCATAAAATACTGGCAAACCGAATCCAGCAGCATATCAAAAAGCTTATCCACCATGATCAAGTGGGCTTCATCCCTGGGATGCAAGGCTGTTTCAACATACACAAATCAATAAACGTAATCCAGCATATAAACAGAACCAAAGACAAAAATCACATGATTGTCTCAATAGATGCAGAAAAGGCCTTTAACAAAATTCAACAGTCCTTCATGCTAAAAACTCTCAATGAATTTGGTATTGATGGAACGTATCTCAAAATAATAAGAGCTATTTATGACAAACCCACAGCCAATATCATACTGAATGGGTAAAAATTGGACGCATTCCCTTTGAAAACTGGCACAAGACAGGGATGCCCTCTCTCACCACTCCTATTCAACATAGTGTTGGAAGTTCTGGCTAGGGCAATCAGTCAAGAGAAAGAAATAAAGGGTATTCAGTTAGGAAAAGAAGAAGTCAAATTGTCCCTGTTTGCAGATGACATGATTGTATATTTAGAAAACCCCATCATCTCAGCCCAAAATCTCTTTAAACTGATAAGCAACTTCAGCAAAGTCTTAGGATACAAAATCAATGTGCAAACATCACAAGCATTCTTATACACCAGTAACAAACAAACAGAGAGCCAAATCATGAATGAACTTCCATTCACAATAGCTTCAAAGAGAATAAAATACCTAAGAATCTAACTTACAAGGGATGTAAAGGACCTCTTCAAGGAGAACTACAAACCACTGCTCAGTGAAATAAAAGAAGACACAAACAAATGGAAGAACATTCCATGCTCATGGATAGGAAGAATCAATATCGTGAAAATGGCCATACTGCCCAAAGTAATTTATACATTCAATGCAATCCCTATCAAGCTACCAATGACTTTCTTCACAGAATTGGAAAAAACTGCTTTAAAGCTCATATGGAACCAAAACAGAGCCCACATTGCCAAGACAATCCTAAGTCAAAAGAACAAAGCTGGAAGCATCACGCTACCTGACTTCAAACTGTACTACAAGGCTACAGTAACCAAAACAGCATGGTACTGGTACCAAAACAGAGATATAGACCAATGGAACAGAACAGAGCCCTCAGTAATAATACCACACATCTACAGCCATCTGATCTTTGGCAAACCTGAGAAAAACAAGAAATGGGGAAAGGATTCCCTACTTAATAAATGGTGCTGGGAAAATTGGCTAGCCATAAGTAGAAAGTTGAAATTGGATCCTTTTCTTACTCCTTATATGAAAATTAATTCAAGATGGATTAGAGACTTAAATGTTAGACCTAATACCATAAAAACCCTAGAAGAAAACTTAGGTAATACCATTCAGGACATAGGCATGGGCAAGGACTTCATGTCTAAAACACCAAAAGCAACGGCAACAAAAGTCAAAATTGACAAATGAGATCTAATTAAACTAAAAAGTTTCTCACAGCAAAAGAAACTACCATCAGAGTGAACCTACAGAATGGAAGAAAATTTTTGCAATCTAGTCATCTGACAAAGGGCTAATATCCAGAACCTACAAGGAACTCAAACAAATTTACAAGAAGAAAACAACCCCATCCAAAAGTGGGCAAAGGATATGAATGGACATTTCTCAAAAGAAGACATGCATACAGCACATTTCCAAAAGAAGACATGCATACAGCCAATAGACACATGATAAAATGCTCATCATCACTGGCCATCAGAGAAATGCAAATCAAAACCACAATGAGATACCATCTCACACCAGTTAGAATGGCAATCATTAAAAAGTCAGGAAACAACAGGTGCTGGAGAGAATGTGGAGAAATAGGAACACTTTTACACTGTTGATGGGATTGTAAAGTGGTTCAACCATTGTGGAAAACAGTATGGCGATTCCTCAAGGATCTAGAACTAGAAATACCGTATGACCCAGCCATCGCCTTACTGGGTATATACCCAAAGGATTATAAATCATGCTGTTATAAAGACACATGCACACATATGTTTATTGCGGCACTATTCACAATAGCAAAGACTTGGAATCAACCCAAATGTCCATCAGTGATAGACTGGATAAAGAAAATGTGGCACATATACACCATGGAATACTATGCAGCCATTAAAAAGATGAGTTCGTGTCCTTTGTAGGGACATGGGTGCAGCTGGAAACCATCATTCTCAGCAAACTATCACAAGAACAGAAAATCAAACACTGCATGTTCTCACTCGTGGTTGAGAACTGAACAATGAGATCACTTGGACATGAGAAGGGGAACATCACACACTGGGGCCTATTATGTGGAGGGGGGTGGGGGGAGGGATATCATTGGGAGTTATAACTGATGTAAATAACGAGTTGATAGGTGCTGACGAGTTGATGGGTGCAGCACACCAACATGGCACATGTATACAAATGTAACAAACCTGCACGTTGTGCACATGTACCCTAGAACTTAAAGTATAATAAAAAAATAAAAAATGAAAAGAAGTTAATAGCCTGAATGCTTAAGGAAAGGGACTGGTGGTCTCTTGACACTGAGAGATCAATTGGTCTCTCATATACCTGCTGTCACTAGGTTTCTCCCAGGGCATGTAACTGCCAGAGCTCCATTTCTGTGCATGAAAAGTGGTGAAGGTCAGCCTCCTGACCTGGGTGAGGTCAACAACAAACAGCTTTCCTTTCTTGTTGACATTTAAGAAGATGGGTCAAACAGTTGCACAAATTAAAATTAAGAAGTCTATAGCATTAGCTAAGGGATACTGCCTAATTAGATTAGATATGAAATAGTAAAATCAAAACATAAAAATACAACCTGCTGATAAAAATCATATTGTTGGATCTAGCTAATCATCCTAAAATGAAAAAAAGAAAAAAAAAAACTTCATTGGATTCACCCCAGTCATCACTAAATGACATGAAAGGCAACTACAACTTATATAAATAACTTCCTACATGTTTATTTTCTTCTAAATTACCATGGCTACTGCAGAATTAAGATAAATAGCCTTTAGCAATGTTTGGAAACAAAATATGGTGATGCTGATTGATGTATAAATTTACAAAATATTTTACTTTGGTAATGGAACCAAAAGCAACAATATTCAGGTTCAAATTTCTCGAATTTGGTAAGAACAAATTGCTAAATAATAGCAGTGAAGATGTAGCATTCTCCACGAACATTGGTCCATCAAAAAACAAACAAAAAAAGCTTCCTTATGGAAAAAGGCTAGAGATGAACTGACTTTTTCCTTATGAGTGTTAAATAAAAATGGAATATAATAAGAGAGAGAATCCAAAACACCATGAAATGTACTTGTTTACTGTTACCACTGATCTTTGGAAGTAAAGATGTCATAAGAGTTGAATATCAGAGAGGATACTGAGGTAAATGTTGTTCATCCTTGTGCTATAAGACATGGCTGAGACAAAGATAAATGTTAGTACAGGAATAACAAAGAGATTTAACTTGAGAGCCAATACCAATCCATTGGTCATGCCTGTCTAGAGTGATGGGTGGAAAAGATCATGAGGTTGAAACTGACTCAGTGAAGATTGCTAAGATTGATTGGCTGATTGCCTATGTCTGCCCAAGGAAAGGTATAAACAAGGACTGATATCCATGCTACAGATTTGCCCATCTCTGGGCTAACAACTAGGCAAACAAGGAAAACACTGCTAGAATCAGCGTCAGAACAGTAAAGAAACACTAAATATGTTTTAAGAGTAAGAATATGTATGTATTTATACATAAGAAAAAGATGTTCAGATTAATATACAGATATATAAATACAGGCAAGTAGGAAAAATGCAATGGAAATGCAATGGAATGTCAATGTCCCTGGTTTATCTCGATATGTTGAAGCTTCATAACCTTGATATTGGGTAAGTAGATTTACCTCTCTTAATTGAAATTTACTCATTTACAAAATGCAAAAATAATACAACATATCCCACAGGGTTCTCAGAGGACCAAATGTGACCATTTGCAATAAATGGTAGCTACTGTAATATGCAGAAATGGTGCTAGATGTTCAAAACTCTTGCTTAGCATCAAGAAGAATGCTTAAGGTGAGCTCCATGGAGACTTAATGCATGAGATCCAGGGTACTAGCTATTTAGCAAGGCTTGGAGCTGCAAAGTATAATATAAAACAGCTTATGTCAGGGGAAAGCAAAATGATTCGCTTCACTCGGTAATGAATCCCTTTTTGCACTGTTTATCTATGCTTTCCCACAACCCAGCACTAACTGCATATTTCACTAGACCCCACAGGGTTGGGTGGCATTGTCATTACATACAAAGCGGGACAATTATTATTTTGGTTGTGTTATTATTTTATTTCTTGACAATAACTTTAATATTTCTACCAAAACCTCCCTTTCCATCTAGCAACACTTTAAGGAAGTAAAAAGACCAGAAAAACTATTAATAGTCTTTTTTCCTTACCAGATTGTGTCTTATAACATAGTTTACAGATGTCATTCTTTTTAATCAATATGAAATGTCTCCAAATTCAATAGAATTATTGTGATTCTACCTTTTTTCCTACTTAAATTGAGCCTAGGTTCAACCCTTTCATCCCAGAACTGCCCATTCCCAGGAGGAAGGATAAAACAAAGCTAAAAGAAAAGTACTTATGCCTAAGTATGAATTCAACAATTCTTGAAGGCTGTTAGAATCCAAACTGAGTGATATCCCCTGGACTTTAAAGTTGCTGGGCATGCTGACATCAGACCTCATAGACTCAAGACCTGAGAGTCTTGCTGAATCTTGCATGCAAATCTGCCACTTGAGACTTTTGTTAAAATCCTGTTAAGACCCATTACCTATCTAGATCTATATTACCTGTCATATCCCACTGGAGGCCTACACACATGCACTCCTAGGCAAGCTGGGTCTTATTACCCACTCTAACCCCCGTGACATGCTATCAGTTATAAACATGAGCAGTAGTAAGCCCCAGACCAGGATGACAGGGTTTGCATCCATGTATTTGGCCACAAACAGACCTGGCTGAAATGTCATGCAAAGACCCATTGCTAAAGGAATGTGGCTACAGTAAAATGGATACCACCATAGCTGCCCTGGGATACAGAAACCTGCTGGCCTTTGGAACTGTTGATACGGAATCTCTAAAATCAACTAAATCCATTCTCAGGCATAATATATTTATCTTAATAAAGCTAAAACAAGCATAAAATATCAAGAAAGAACTCTGGTTTTAGAATGAAACAATTCCATAGCAGATTTCTCATTCTTCATTCCAAAGTCTTCAATACCACACATACACAAAAGAACTCAAAATACCATCAACTTGAAAAAGAGAAGCACTTTTGTGTAGTCAGCTCAAAGAACTGGTGTTATATACTAGAGGTATGTTATATTCCTTTTGTTGTTTATCCAATTAAAAAATTCTTTTGGAAAAAAAAAATGACAACTCTGCATGCAGTCATGGGAAATTGGAGCCTCATGACAAAGGTGGATTGGGATTACAAAACACTTCCCAAAAAGTATTGTTCCAACTATGCACTCTGCAACATCAGAAGTAGTTTTTCAGTAAAAAAAAAAATATATAGATATATACACACACAATGTTGATTAATTGTTAGACTGACAAAACTGTTGCAATCCAGCTTTCACACATGCAAAATACCTCCAGGAGGCAATATCACAGATGAAGAACAAGCTCCATGATCACGCCGACCTGTATCAAATTCTCCTTTAATAGATTGCAGTAGAAGACAACCTGATCTTCAATTACCTCACTTGTAACATGAATAGAATAGAACCTATCTCTTTTAGGGATGCTGTGAGGGTAAAATGAGATAATACATGCTATGAACACACTAAGAACATGCTATGACATGCTAAGAACAGTGTCTGGCACATGGTGAGCATCATTAAATGTAGTCCTGGCTATATGTTCTAAGAACAGCTTTTTGTTCCTTACCTAAAATAAAATGTTTTCTCCCATGAAAACATTACAATTAAAAAACCATTCTATATAATAATCTTGGTCAGTTTTATTTGCAAAGTGCTCTTTCAGGGAATGGAATCAGAAGATTTTGTTGTTGTTTTTGCAATGGGTTAGTATGAGATCGTATTTGTCCCAGAATCCTTTCTTCTTCTCAGTGCAGTTTGTATGGTGCTCCCTGATCCAAGGTGTAACAGTAATAAATGCTATATCATTGATAAGAATTATATATTTATTTTTATTTATCTTTTTTATTATACTTTAAGTTCTAGGGTACATGTGTACAACGTGCAGGTTTGTTACATATGTATACTTGTGCCATGTTGGTGTGCTGAACCCAACAACTCATCAGCACCCATCAACTTGTCATTTACATCAGGTATAACTCCCAAAGCCATCCCTCCCCCCTCCCCTGCCCCCATAATAGGCCCCAGTGTGTGATGTTCCCCTTCCCGAGTCCAAGTGATCTCATTGTTCAATTCCCACCTATGAGTGAGAACATGCGGTGTTTGGTTTTCTGTTCTTGCCATAGTTTGCTGAGAATGATGGTTTCCAGCTGCATCCATGTCCCTACAAAGAACACGAACTCGTCCTTTTTAATGGCTGCATAGTATTCCATGGTATATATGTGCTACATTTTCTTAATCCAGTCTGTCACTGATGGACATTTGGGTTGATTCCAAGTCTTAGTTATTGTGAATAGTGCTGCAATAAACATAAGTGTGCATGTGTCTTTATAGCAGCACGCTTTATAATCCTTTGGGTATATACTCAGTAAGGCGATGGCTGGGTCATATGGTAATTCTAGTTCTAGATCCCTGAGGAATCGCCATACCGTTTTACACAATGGTTGAAACAGTTTACAATCCCATCAACAGTGTAAAAGTGTTCCTATTTCTCCACATCCTCTCCAGCACCTGTTGTTTCCTGACTTGTTGATGATTGCCATTCTAACTGGTGTGAGATAGTATCTCATTGTGGTCTCTGATGGGCAGTGATGACAAGCATTTTTTCATGTGTTGGTTGGCTGTATGCATGTCTTCTTTTGAGAAATGTCCATTCATATCCTTTGCCCACTTTTTGATGGGGTTGTTTGTTTTTTTCCTTGTAGATTTGTTTGAGTTCTTGGTAGGTTCTGGATATTAGCCCTTTGTCAGATGAGTAGATTGCAAAAATTTTCTCCTATTCTGTAGGTTGCCTGTTCACTCTGATGGTAGTTTCTTTTTCTGTGCAGAAGCTCCTTAGTTTAATTAGATCCCATTTGTCAATTTTGGCTTTTGTTGCCATTGCTTTTGGTGTTTTAGACATGAAGTCCTTGCCCATGCCTATGTCCTGAATGGTATTACCTAGGTTTTCTTCTAGGGTTTTTATGGTTTTAGGTCTATCATTCAAGTCTCTAATCCATCTTGAATTAATTTTCGTATTAGGAGTTCCAATCAATAGAAAAAGAGGGAATCTTCCCTAACTCATTTTATGAGGACAACATCATCCTGATACCAAAGCCTGGCAGAGACACAACAAAAAAAGAGAATTTTAGACCAATATCGCTGAAGGACATCGATGCAAAAATCCTCAATAAAATACTGGCAAACCGAATCCAGCAGCATATCAAAAAGCTTATCCACCATGATCAAGTGGGCTTCATCCCTGGGATGCAAGGCTGGTTCAATATACACAAATCAATAAATGTAATCCAGCATATAAAGAGAACCAAAGACAAAAATCACATGATTATCTCAATAGATGCAGAAAAGCCCTGTGACAAAATTCAACAGTCCTTCATGCTAAAAACTCTCAATGAATTTGGTATTGATGGAACGTATCTCAAAATAATAAGAGCTATTTATGACAAACCCACAGCCAATATCATACTGAATGGGTAAAAACTGGAAAAATTCCCTTTGAAAACTGGCACAAGACAGGGGTGCCCTCTCTCACCACTCCTATTCAACATAGTGTTGGAAGTTCTGGCTAGGGCAATCAGTCAAGAGAAAGAAATAAAGGGTATTCAGTTAGGAAAAGAAGAAATCAAACTGTCCCTGTTTGCAGATGACATGATTGTATATTTAGAAAACCCCATCATCTCAGCCCAAAATCTCCTTAAGCTGAAAAGCAACTTCAGCAAAGTCTTAGGATACAAAATCAATGTGCAAACATCACAAGCATTCTTATACACCAGTAACAAACAAACAGAGAGCCAAATCATGAATGAACTTCCATTCACAATTGCTTCAAAGAGAATAAAATACCTAGGAATCCAACTTACAAGGGATGTAAAGGACCGGACCTCTTCAAGGAGAACTACAAATCACTGCTCAGTGAAATAAAAGACGACACAAACAAATGGAAGAACATTCCATGCTCATGGATAGGAAGAATCAATATCGTGAAAATGGCCATACTGCCCAAAGTAATTTATACATTCAATGCCATCCCCATTAAGCTACCAATGACTTTCTTCACAGAATTGGGAAAAACTGCTTTAAAGTTCATATGGAACGAAAAAAGAGCCTGCATTGCCAAGACAATCCTAAGTCAAAAGAACAAAGCTGGAGGCATCACGCTACCTGACTTCAAACTGTACTACAAGGCTACAGTAACCAAAACAGCATGGTACTGGTACCAAAACAGAGATACAGACCAATGTAACAGAACAGAGCCCTCAGTAATAATATCACACATCTACAGCCATCTGATCTTTGACAAACCTGAGAAAAACAAGAAATGGGGAAAGGATTCTCTATTTAATAAATGGTGCTGGGAAAATTGGCTAGCCATAAGTAGAAAGCTGAAACTGGATCCTTTCCTTACTCCTTATAAGAATTATATTTTAAATAAGATTAAGATGTCAAAATATTTAAATGAATCTTTTTAGAGAAAATAATAAAATAGATGCATCAAAGAGTTCAGAGCTCTAGAGAGTTCATTTCTTTTTACTACTTTTTGAGTACTTACAGAAATTAAGAAACCATAAAATAATCTGCCTTACATTCTAAGAAATAGATAAATTAAAACCTCTCCCCCAGTCTCTCCATTTAAATACAGGAAAGAGCTATTTGCAGCAAGACTAGAAGTTTGTCTAGGAGCACTGTTGCTACCAGAAAGAACCCTAACGAGAGATGCCATGTATTTCTGCAGCAGCCATTTGTATGCAGACCTACTTACTCCAAAATCATGCAAGCTCATCTTAATAGGGGTCTAGCTTCACGAGCAGACAGTGTGAAATTCACACATTTGGCTTAGATCACTGTTTACAAAGGAAACACAGCTAGTCATTACGTTTAATTAGATTGCAATTATATGATAGAATATCATACTTACATTTTCATATATGTTAAATGGGTATCTTTCTCTGCCAAATAAGATTTATATCTTCTACACCAGTCGTCTTTAGTTCAAAGATGGGGATCTTTGGAATGCTGGTATGTGGGAAAGTATGTTAAAAGGGAGGGAAGCAGACAGCAAAAGCAAACTAAGTCTACTTAACTACTTTTGCCTTTAGGCCAGCCCTGAGGTTAGAAGTAAAAAAGAATCAGACAACAGGCACAGGTGACATAACCAACCAAGCTGACCTTACATGTACAGAGAATAAGTCTCCATAGGGTGATCTGAAGAGTGCTGACAGATTCCATCCCTCTCATAAACGTCCCCCCGGAGAGAGAGTCCATGAGTGGTGTTGAAAATACCTGCAGTATTTGCCCCTGTGTGTTATGTTTGAAGGTTCTCACTCAAAAGCCATGGAGCAGAGGGGAGACTATAACACATTAAGACCTTATCAATTATTATGGTCTCATTTGAATTAAATCAAAAGAACAGATATGTGGTGGGCTCACAGAGTTCAGAGGAATGAAACAAAATAATAAAAGACGGACGTTTATGGAAGGTTTTCTTTATAGGCAATGTCCTTAAAAACTTTACATAGGGGATTTTGTAGTAGGGATTATTAGTACAAAGTAGGGACTATGATTATTTTCATTTTTCAGATAAGGAAACAGCTTCCCGGAGGAACTAAGTAATCTACTTGAGATCACACAGCTAGTACAAGCATTTGAACTTTTGACTGCCCCCCTTAAGAGAATGACTTCTCCACTGCTATCATTTGATTAAGGGAAACCTAGACCACCTTTGGTTAACAGGTGTCTGAGGGACTGGAGCACTGAAAGGTAAGGGTTATTTGTCCATAATCTGTAACTCCTGATTAAGAAGGAGGACTCAAGAAGAATGACCAATCTATTATCACATGATTAGCGTGCTGAATAAAGTCAAAAGCTTTCAGCCTTCCAGTGGTTCTGTGGGTTTTAGTCTACTAACACTTTCCAACTGTCATATTCTATTCTGTCAGAAAGCACAAGAAGATATGAATTAATCAGTTAGATGACCATTTTAAACAAATATGTATGGATAAGGCCAATAATTAGCTACCACCTATCAACCATATTATCCTATAACCTTTTCTAAATCATCACTTTTAGCTTCATTTAAGTTTTATTTGTGGCTACTCTTCTATATATTCTATTTTAAAAACTTCTTTTTAAGAAAGCAAAACATTGGATGCAGGAGATGTCTTCTTGACTAGTCTTGAAATAGATGCTGGATAAAGCTAGTGCATGTTCTACAGAGTCCAAAGAATTTACTTTTTGACATATTTCTTTTTTTTTTTTTTTTTTTTTTTTTTTTGAGACGGAGTCTTGCTCTGTCGCCCGCGCTGGAGTGCAGTGGCCGCATCTCAGCTCACTGCAAGCTCCGCCTCCCGGGTTTACGCCATTCTCCTGCCTCAGCCTCCCGAGTAGCTGGGACTACAGGCGCCCGCCACCTCGCCCGGCTAGTTTTTTGTATTTTTTTAGTAGAGACGGGGTTTCACCGTGTTAGCCAGGATGGTCTCGATCTCCTGACCTTGTGATCCGCCCGTCTCGGCCTCCCAAAGGACATATTTCTTGATAATAGTAGCCTCTTAGTATTTACAGCTGAGTTCTGAGCACAAATTTACATATTCATAACCCCTGGTTGACTGAAATTTGACATCATTAAGCACAAGTCATCAATATCTCATGAAGCTGTAGTGAAAGTTTCTCTGGGTGTTTTATGGAAGTAACAAAATACATTTGCTCATACATAATAAAAACTACATTTCAACAATATAAAAATGTAGAGCATCAGTAGTTTTCAGTTTACTGCATTAAGCTCTCTTATTCAGTCTAGTGTACTAATATTATGCATACAAATGTTATATTGGTTAGTAGAAGGTCAGTATATTTGGAAGATATGTTTAAGGGTTTTTTAATATATAGTTACATCATAAACAATTTCATTACATCATATATGTTATCTTGTCATTTTTTTCAATTATCTTATTCTAGCAAATTTGTATTTTACAAACACTAAAGATATATGAGATATGCCTCAGGCCAACTTCCACCACAGCATAATCATGTTGAAAAACAGGAGAAAGGATTTGGGATATTTACATTTAATACCAATTTTATTTTTTGAGACAGGGTCTCACTCTGTCTTCCAGGCTGGAGTGCAGTGGCATAATCAAAGTTTACTGCAGCCTTGACCTCCTGAGCTCAGGTAATGCTCCCACATCAGCCACCAGAGTAGCTGGGACTACAAGTGCACACTACCATGCCTGGCTAATTTTTTGTATTTTTTGTAGACACAGGGTTTCGCCATGTTCTCCAGGCTGGTCTAAGTCCTGAGCTCAGGTGACCTGCCTGCCTTGGCCTCCCAAAGTGCTGGGATTGCAAGCGTGAGCCACCATGCCCAGCCCAATATTTTTTAAATGTACGCATTATGTGGAGGATATTATAGATTTGTAGTCAATTGCATTGTTCCTCATTTACAACTATTTCTTAGAGCTTACCCATAAGATTTATAAAACATATGTATGATAATGTACATATTTAAACAAGGTTAATATGCAGTTTTTAATATGTAAATCTAGTTTTTAATCACTCAATATATCTACATAGAAACACTTCTCACTCCTCTCAACTGTGAATATGTAGCAGATAGACATTTGAGGGTTGCTTTTTCACAATAACTGTCTTCCCTTGCCATTTCATTTTATGTGAATCCAAATGATACTATATCTCAATGATGATACAACCAAATGATTTTAAATGTGTTTTAAAGTAATGTAGCAATGTTAGCTTATTAAAACATTTTTCACTATTCTTACACAGTAAACTTTTGATGGTTGTAGGCACTATGGTTATAGTACATATGTGTGTGTATATATATATAAAAAAAATATATTAGGAATTAATATCAGTCAGAATTTCTAAAAATAATTAAATATAAATGTAATCATATTGATACTAATCATATTAATTAGGTTAAATTTAACACATTAATCCTAAATTAATTATAGTAATAAATATATATGCATAACATATACGTCAGGAATTAATGTCAGTCTTAGGATTTCTATAACAAAAATTAAATATATTTGATATTCCATTTCCATAGAGTTGGAATAATAATTCACAATTATTTGGTTGCACATGTTAACATCTACTTCATTCAACCATTGATTCAGCAAACATTAGTGGTGGTTATTAACGTCAAGTTTTCTGCTAGTTCCAGGAAATACAAAAAGAGGATATGATGTGGTCATTGAAAGGCTTGAAGTCTTTAGAGTAGAGCAACTAGCAGCCACTGTTTACTACCCTTAGTCAAATAAGAAATAAGTAAAGTTTGTTAACAGAAAAAAGCAATTAAATTGAAATATTTACATTTGTAGTTAGTAGTGTCTTCCAAAGAGTTACTTGAATCTTACACAAGGTTTTTATTACAACTTAATTTCACTTTAAATTCATCCATTTTGCTCAGTGATTCAAACCACCAAATTTCCATCCTATATGTATTGCAGACTTTATATCAAATGGTATGATTGTGAAGGAACGTAATCTGAGAATTTCTAGAAGAAATGCCACTGTAATCCAGTTAGGAAATAGTTCAACACATTAATCATGGACAAAGTGCTCCAAGCCATCTGGTATCTTCAGTTATTCTTAGAAGGCTAGGAAGAAAAACTAGAGGATATTGTACTAAATTCAGGTTTGCTCAAAATACTGACTTAACCGAACTCTAAAATATTCAGATTTCTGTTTTCTTTTACGACTTCACTCTTTAAAAAATGACTTATTTGATGACACATTTACCACAAACTTTTGCTCCCAGTGGAACATTTATATATACTTTATTGTCGTATCGATAACATTTTATAGACTTATCTGGAGAACACAAAGACTTAGGATTGGATAAAATTTGATAGTATGTAGTACATTTAGTGTCACATTGGTCTACTGCTGACTTTCCATCTCCGTCATACTCCAAGTGTTAGAGCTTGGCATACGCAGGTTCTGTGTCTGAGGTGCTCTTCTCTTAGTTTGTCACCTGGCCAAATGACACCCGTCATTCTAGATCAGCATCCCTGTCACTGTTTTAGAAAAATTTCCCCTGACACTGAAGCTAACTCAAGAACCTTTCTATTAACTTCTCTATTAACTTTCCATCTTTGCACTTTTCACAATTTTTGATTGTCTTGTTTAACTATTGCTTTGATATCTGTTATATTTAATCATCACACCAGCTCCACATGGTACTAAGTACATTTATTATCTACATTTAACAGATGAGGAAACTGGCTCTTTGTTCCTACATGTTAAGCACCTAGCATGGTGCTTGGCTCATATTTATATATGCTAAATGTCTGTAGAATAAATTGACTGAATCAGCTATCTCTTAGAGTTGAAATTTGACCATCTGGACCTGATGGGCAAAATGCATCAAAGAGAACGGGATTTGAAACCCATCTGCCTATATGACCCTGATACACAGAGAAATATACACCCTCTGAACCTCTATTTTTCATTAGTGAAATGAGTCTAACATCTATTTCATAGAGTTGTTAGGATTTAATGAGATAATGTAATCAAAATAACCTAACTTTAATACTTTGAAATCAAATTTTCAATCATAGTGTGTAGTCATATATCTTGATTCTAGCCCTGATATTTTAAGAGCACCTCTCACCTCTCCAAATGATAGCCTTTCAAATTAAAATATCTTGCCCTTTTTCCTTAGTTAATTGTCCCATCTTTCTTAAACTGTACTTCTATTTATTGATATATTACTTCATTCAGTAAATATTTTCTGGGTACTTACTACATGAAAGATGCAATTACTCATAAATCCTGTCCTCATAGAGCACACAACTAAATAAAGAGCTAAATTGTGCAATTAATCATTCAGAATCAGGATCAGACACAAGACTTGTCAAAGCACAGATTGCTGGGCATCATTGCTAGAATTTCTCATTCCGTAGGTCCAGGGTGAGCCCTGACAATTTTCCTTTCTACCAGATACTGTTGCTGCTGGTCCAGGAATCACATTTTGAGAACCAGTCAACTAGAGTATAATGATATATTTGCCCAAGAAGATGTGAGAGACTTGGGAAGGAAGAAATTACTTTAAAAAATATATCTCAGGAATTTTATGGAGGAAATGGTGTTGGCTCTGGCCTTGAAAGATGGGAAAGGATTTGAATGAGGTTTTATGTTTTTATCTTCTGGGTGGAAACGATCATATTGTAATCAATTTGACAACAGATAATTTGATAATTCTATAATTGAAAATAAATTGAAGATAAAGCATAAAATTGATAGAAATAAATGGTAAACAAATATCAAAAGTGGCAGCTTTCACATATGAAAAAACTCATGCTACAGGTTTATTGGTAGGAACTAATGTGTGTGTATGTGTGTGTATATATATGTGTGTTTGTGTGTATATATACTTACACACACACAGAATGGAGGAAACCAATTAAAGAACATTTGAATTTATAGCTAATATTGCATGAATTAGAAGAGTTAATGAAATAATGTACATTATAATACCTGACTCTGGTCTAAGGAACACATGCTGACTACAGCTTAGTAATTTAGCTATTACACTATTAGTATGTGTGTTTTTTTAATTCTAGAAATTGCCTGCTTTGTAAAATACATATTTTCTCTGCAAAATTATTGATAAGTTAATAGAAAACTAGCTGATTGTAGGTTAAACGGAGTAGGAATTCACAAATCCTTTTACATTGTCTTTCATTGAAAGACAAAAAATTACTCACAATGTATAAATAAAAAGGTTGCACATGTATAACAGAGCATGCTACTGTGAGGACTGGCTGAACCTTAACACACTTGATGTGTGATTCTCAAGTAGGGCAAATGCAGGTTCTGAGTCAGTTGCAACTTCAAAGGTGAGACTCAAAGGAAAATCTGAAATTTCACAGCTGAACAGAATTGACATCAAAAATATAATCAATAAACTGTCTGATGGAAAATACAGTTAATGGATCATAAAATGTAACATGCAAATTCACATACCAATTCTGCCATTGTCAATATGATTAAGCAGTTCTTATGACCATACCCAGGGGTGTACCACAACGGACTCAAATACATTAGCAACTCTGCATTTTCAGGCATCATGTTGGTAGTTTGAAATTGGCCATGATGGGAATATTCACATCATAAAAACTTGCAAAGACGAAAAGTCAAAACTTGCTTCTTTTTTTTTTTTTTTTTTTTGCGAAGCTGATTGTCAACCATTCACCTTATTGAATTTTAAGTTCTCACTTCTTGAGACTGATATAATGAAAAATTTGATTACATAGACATTGTAAGGAAATGAGAAGAAAATTAAATATTTGGATTTACTATGGTAAAAAGAATTTAGTATATATTTAAAAAACGTTTACAATGTTACAAATGAATTCCAAATATTTCACATTCATGATCACAAGCACCTTTGGAGGAAGGCATTATTTAATAATTATTTAACAGAGAATGAAACATAAGTTCATAGTGGTTAAATAACCAAGGCTTATTCTTTTCTTAATTGAAAAAATATATATTCTTATAGTGCCCAACATGATGTTTTATTATATGTGAACATTTTGGTATAACTAAACCAAGTTAATTAACATATTAATTACCTCACATACTTACATTTTTGTGGTGAAAACATTTAAGATCTATTTTTGACTGGTAAGATTAATTGCCTCCCTAACTCAAAAATATACTTGAGGGATACTTCTTTCTCCCTCGTTCTTGGGAACAAAGATAACTGAACAGAAGTTGATAACCAGTTCTCTACTTTTTTAACAATAAAAATAATTTAATTTAAAAATAGAGTTTTAGGTTGTATTAGTTTAAGCATAAGGAAAAACACTCACAATAGTAAAAGGTTTTATGAGACGCAGTTCTCTCAAACATTTTACGACATACAGCCTAATTTTAAATACGAACCTCAAGAAAAATTTTATTATTTTTTGAGCTCCATTTAAATCTAGTAATTTTGTGATATGGATGGGTATTTTTAGAAAGAAATACATTTGGTATGAGGAATTGAAGCAATACGCTTGTCATACATGATAAAAGTTTATTAAGTTTCATTTTAGTTACAGGCAAGCCATTGTAAGACATCGAAAGCTAAACATTTCTATTCAAATTTTTTTCCAATTTTCTTTTATTTCCTTAGGATGAAGTTTAGTTCAATAAATTCTCTCTTGAGCATAATGGCATATGCTTCAACATTGATGACAGTTTTACATATAGTTTTGTGAATCTCCTCACTATCTTTAAAAAGCTGAGAATTTACAGAACACACACACACACACACACAGCCCAACTCTAATGATCTTAATTGAAAATTTGCATGGTCCAAGTGTATTTGTTAGGTCAAACAAATAATTTTTTAAAGCTCTGGCTTATTATACTTCAACAGAAGTTTTAGAAACCTTAAAAAACTAAATGTGTGAGTTTTTAAAATTAAATGAATAAAAATTTCATATAGAGGGAAAAGAGGTAGATAATATTCAAAATAAGTCAGATGTTTAATAACATCCTGGTTAAATGTTTTCAAAAGCTGTATCATTTATTATAATTATAAAAAGATAATTCTAGATGTGTAAACAAATAAAGTTTTGTGTATGTGATATGTCTTTGCACATGAGCAGGTGTACTCCCTAAAATAAACTGCAAATCAACTGTGAAGTTTTAGTGTCAAGAAGTATATTTGGCATTCAAGCAAGATTCAAATACTAATTTTTTTGTTAAGTGAATAAAACACGATCCATGTGCCAGCTCAGGGCTAGGCATTGGGGAACACCAACAAGGTTTCTACCCACATGGAACTTAGAGTACATTAGACTAAAAATGTTCCTTAATATCCATGTCTTCATTTAATTCTTTGTACTAGTAAATTCAGAATGTATATCTGATTCATAGACCTAGGCTTGAAGATGTGCACATAAGTTCAAGCATTCCCATTGAAGGTGTTTGGAAAATAGTGTGCAGTTTTCCACACATATGATGACCTAACAAAATATACACATGTAGATAGACAGATAGATAGATAGATAGATAGATAGATAGATAGATAGATAGACAGACAGATAGATAGATAGACAGATATAAATAGACAGAGAGATAACTGATCTTAAAAAAAGGACAGGGCCAATTTTCAAAATGGTATATTATTAAAAAGTAGGCACTTTCCTTTCATATTAATAGCCCAAATCCAAGCTTTCCAAAAGATTCATAATATGTTCTGTGTGTCAACTCTCAGGTGTCTTATTAAAAAATACTTTATTTTCTTAACAATTTTTCTTATTAAATTTTATCTTCAAAATAGTCTTTATTCCAAGATACAATTCTTAAATGTTATATAGTTGATGCCCATTTTGTTTAAAAATTTTAAACCCAAATACAGTTTCTCTAACTTTTAAGGTAAGTAGTACTAAGAAGACAGCAGCAGCATTCAGCTTAAACAGAGTGTTAGGTGAGATTTTGAGAGTTAGGCAATTTGGAATTGGTGATGCAATTTTATTACATGGAAGTGACTCATTATTTCATCACTGAGTATGATTTCTGGAATTGTTATTTGGAAGCAAATGTGTGAGGTAAATACTCCTTGAAAAACATAAATAATTGCTCATCATGACTTCTTCATCCTGAATAATAAATAAATTTAAGACATTGACTTAAAGGTGATTGAAATACTACACTTTTTCTTCATTAGTAATGAAGATACATTAAAATATAGCCTAAAATATAAAGAAGGAGTTATGTAGTTAATTCAGAAGTACACAGGAGGAAACACACTATCAAGTATAAAATAATTTCTGTTCCATAAAATTAATTTATTATTAAGAAAACCAACATATACTGAACCTGTGCTATGTGCTGGAACAGTGGGCTTAGAGAGAACAGAGTAGTTCTTGACCTTAAGTTGCTTAGGAAGGTGAAACAAATATGGCAAAAATGTCCCCTAGAATCCATTCTGTCCTTCATTTCAATAAAGAAATCCCCACAAATTTTTTACTGGACAAATTGCTGTCTTTGTCGAGGTTACTTTTTCTAGCCTTTCCGTAACTAAGTACTAGACAGGAGGATGAAGGCAGGTGAAGTGTGCAACTTAGAGCATGAAGCTATCTGCCCTGTCATTTCTCTTTCTTCCCTTCCCATAGGAGAGAATATCAACAAGGTAATGATCCAGCTTCAACCATGTAGAAAAGGACAACAGCTAGGTGATGCCAGAGCAAACAAGATGAAATCAACCTGGGTGCCTGAATGACTACAAGGGGTAGACCTGCTCCACCAGCCTCCTCCACTCACTTCTAAGGTATTGCACAATAGAGAAAGAAGCCTAAATCTTATTTGAATCATTATATTTTGAGAGCTCTTTGTTACCACAATTTAGCCAATCCCTGAGACAATAAATAAGCACACAATTATTACTGTACCCTAGTTATTCCCTGAGAGTCTTGCTTGTCAATTAGTCTTCTCAATTTCTCTAAAAGGCCACTCCATTATTCCAATTGTTTAGGCCAAAAACTTGGGAGTCATCTTTCACTCCTCACTGTATCTCACATACCATTTCTAGTCCAATCCATTAGCAAATACTATTGGCAGAGCTTTCAAAATGGTTCCTAAATTTGACCATTTCTTACCACCTCCATTTTTTTGGATAATGACCTTAGTCCAAGTCATCATTATCTGCCTCTTTGACTATTTAATAGCTTTCTAGCTGATATGTGTGCTTGGTACCAGAGTTTATTCTCCATCACTGGAAGAAAGTTCCTTATTAGCCACAACTTAGAGCATGGTGCTCTTTTGCTCAAATCCTCCTGTGGATTCCCATCTTGATTTTTTAAAAAAAATAATAAAAGTTCTTAGAATGGGCTACAATGCCATCAGACCTCAGTTATTTAATTGGTTTTGTTGCCCAACTTCCCCATCTCCACCCCTGCAATGACTCACCCCACTCATGCCACACTGGTTTCCATACTGCTTGGTAAACATGCCAATCATAATCCTGACTCAGAGCTTTGCACATTTATTCCCTCTGCATAAAATGCTCTTCTCCTCAGATATCAGTACTATCTATTGTCACCTCATTCATGTCTCTGCTCAATGCTCAACTTACAGAAGCCTTCTCCGAGCACCTTACATAACATAGCAATTCCTTCCCCATCCCGCATGTCACATTATCCCCTTGCCATGCTTTGGTTTTCATAGCCATTATTACCTACTGGTTATATGTGTGTGTGTGTGTGTGTGTGTGTGTGTGTGTATACTCACATATTTGTAAAAATAAATTGTGAGCTATCGATTGAGCGTTATAAAATTTAGCTATTTGGTCCCAATTGTCTTGCAGAGAAATGACCACAAGCCTAAAAACCATAAATAAATCATGGGAGTTTATTCCTTGTATTATATCAACACACTATAAATATTTTTTTAAGTTATGTATTTTCCTCATTAAAATATAAGCACCATGTTAATAGAAACCTTGTATTCTGTCTGGAACGATCTTTATGCAAAATAAGCATTTCATGAATTAATAAATTGGAGAAACGAAATGAACAAAACCCAATCTGACCAATGCGCTTATAGAGTGGAACACAGAGGATGTTAGGAACTTCAGAGACAACAGTCCAGCCCAGTCAGAAGGTGTCAAAGCAGGCTTCTTAGAAGAGTCAACTTCTACATCAACTCTGAAGAGCAGTAGTGCTTCAGGGCATGTATACCAGGGAGAGGAAAATGTACAAGTCACACAGACAAGCGAACATTCAAGGAAATTGAGCCAGAGCTGTCAAGTGGTGAGTGCAGAATCTAGTAGGGAAGCAGGGCAGATCAATGGGTAATGGCCACTCTCACGTGCCAGACACAGGACTTGATGCTTGACATATATTAAGTGACAAATGAGGAAGGAATGACTAAAAAGGTTAGATAATTTCCTTAAGATTACGTAGCTGGTTATATGGCAGAATCAGAATTCAAGTTCATGTCTGCCAAGTTCCAAAACCTAGCTCTCTTCATTTCACTGTAGTCTTCCACCCTAAGGCATCTGAAGTTTTACCATGGGAAGGCATTGGAAAACACTGAGCAGGGGGGTGGACATGAACACATTTGTGCTTTTAAAAGATTTTGTTCATGGTCACATAGAGAATGTAGAAAGTCACGTAAAACTAGAGATAAGAAGACCTATAAAAATTGTTGGGAAAATTCGGGCAAGAAGCTATGAAGTCCTCAATTAAAGCAGTAGCACACAGGGACACATGATTTTGATAGCCTGATAGACTGAATAGGATTTGTGCAACAGATTTTTGAAATAATTCGTGGGTTTCTAGTGTAGGCAAATGTTAGGGAGAAAAAGAGGTGTCATCCACAAAGTTGGGGAATAAAGCAGGTAATGTACAGAGTATTTTCAAACATTTCAATCTGTTCACATAGCCACTTAATGCATGGATATGGAATAAACTCCTAGGATTTATGTTTTTTAGCCTTGTGGTCATTTCTCTACAAGAAAATTGAACTACATGGCTAAAGTTTATAACATAAAACATACAGAGACAAGAGGCAGAAAGCTAGTTCAGAAGTCTAGTTATGTCAGGAAAAGTCTATACTTTGTAAAAACAGGAAACAGCATGTACTGTTGCAGAAAATACCGAACTATATAATTTGCATTAAAAACCCTAAAATTAATTACTCATAACAATATAATGCTGTATGTGTTGGAATAAGCCTTTTATCTTCCAATGTTGCTTACCTCATAAGAGCTGTATTTTTAAGAGAAGAAAGAAGAAAATTGTTTTTCCAAAAAAAAGAAGTTAAAAACAGCATTTTAAAAAAATTTAACTTATCTCAAGAAAATGCTAATGGTGCTGAAATATCAAAAACAAGCAAAGGTACTAGCAAATGAAAAAGCTCTTTGCAAAATGCATCACAAGAGAAATATGTAGACGTTTCAAACATTTACTTAGCAAGAGAACCTTAAAAGAGACATCCAATTGGTAGCTCACAATGTAGGTTTACATATACACTGAGAGTACTACACCGGGACCACGTATACAATAATGATTATCTTGTTTAATTTGAAAACATCATGATATTAGAGAAGCTGTTGTACTGAGACTTCAAAAGATGAAATGTTATATCTTCTAAGACTATTTTAAGTGAAAAATAAGCACAGTATAAAATCATTTCCTCTCTACAAAATCCTAGTTGAATTCAAAGAATATCTGTTTTCCTTTATTCCTTTAGAACTGTAAGTCTAACTACAAAAAAAAAAAAAAAATTCAATGTTCTGTGACACTAACTCAGAATAAGCATTGGGGAATCCAATTCAGTTTCCAAATCTTGAACATCGGAAAGTATACAAACAGAACCCATAAAATGTATCAAGGATATCTTTCATACTGTGAAATGGAATGGAATTAACACAATAATAAGCACTTCAATGGAATTGACTTGCCTATTGTTGATCTGTGTTGGCTATTTGCACTAGATTTAAATGTTAGCCTTTAGAGAAATTTTTCTGCTTCTAATTTATCAAGACTATTTAAGAGACATTTCTTTTGTAACACGGTCCTAGATATGTGTGATGTGGAAGAGGAGCATCAATATCTGATATGTTGAACCTTAAACTAATCACATTTTAATTTCTGAAACAAACAACCACCTGGTCATATTAGCCCTCAAATCATATGGCTTAAGGCTGTGGTTCTCAAACTTAGTCTCCAGACTTCTTTATGCTATTAAATAATAGTGAAAACCTTAAGAAGCTTTTGATTATGTGGGTTACTTCTATGGATGTTTACTCTATTTGATATTAAAATGGAGAAATGTTTCAAGTATTTATTCACCTAAAAATAATAATAAATCTATTACATGTTAAATAATACATTTTAATTAAAATTAACTACACATTTAAAACAAAAATGGTAATACAAAGCAGGCCATTGTTTTACACTTTGGAGAAATCTAATTGATGTCTAGCTTAATAGAAGGCAGCCATATTCTCTGTTTCTGCATTCAATCTGCTGCTATACCACACACCATGTGGCCTCTAAAACACTTCACTGTATACTACTGAGAGAATGAGACAGAAGAAGACAGAAAAGATAGTGCTATTATGAAAAAACTTCTCACCTCAAGGATCCCCTAAAAGTGTCCCTGCTCACATTTTTAGAACTGCTGCTTTAAGAATATTAGTTTGTGTAAAATAGGAAGGAATTTTCAGTTTACTAAAAATATTTTTCATAAATAATTTAAAAATATTTATGAATATCTATATCTATGAAATGTGTTAAATATCCAAATTTACCATTTCATCTGATGTATGTAAAACAACTACTTTAATTAGAAGAGAACAACTTTCATCAATCTTTCCCCACGCCTGGTTTATTCAGCAGAACACTACCTCCACACTCTCATCTCTCAATTGAGCTTTCAGGAATATATATCTGAATGTATATCTACTGTTAGAACAGAAATCTTGACTTGTACTCTCAAAAATGAAATATCTCACCTTTTCCCATCTCAGAAAATGGTACCGCCATTCACCTAATTATTTACATAAAAACATACAAGTCATTCCTAATTTCTCTTTCTCTCACACCCACATCGAATCCATACACTGCCAAATGATACCACACTTCTTTCATCACCCATACAGCCGTCTTGGCCCAAGCCACCATTATATTTTGCCTGGATTACTGCTATGGCTTCCCAGTGGTATCCCTTTTTCTCCCACTACTCTACAATCCATTTTTTCTTCCAAGATTATTAGTGGAATCCATTTTTCTACTCATAAAACATAAATCAGATCATGTCTCATCTCAACTTAAACTCCTCTAACACTCTCTAAATCTCTTAGAAAAGCAGTCTACTTACAGGGCCCTACGTATGACCTTGCCTCTGCCAACCATTCCAACCTGGCCTCATGGTTTCTGTCTCTTTTAACATGTCAAACTTTTCCTCACCTTATTGCCTTTCTATTGTGTTTACTTCATCTGGAATCCTCTATCCACACTTTTGTTTGATTCTTTCTTGTCATTCAGGTTCAAACTCAAATGCTACCCTCCCAGGGAAGTCTACCCTGATCCCCACAGTCATTGCCTCCATGATCCTCTTTCATCACCCTGTTTTATTTACTTTTCCATAGCACTTATTACCATCTGAAAGTATTTTGCTTATTCCCATACATAGTTTTATCTTTTTCCCCTGCCACTATCACCAGAATGTGAGCTCTAGAAGAGACATTGTATATGTGTTGTTCACTGTAATAACCTCGGTGTCCACTGAGACATAGTCATCACTAGGTAGGTATTTCTTGAATGTAAGAACTAATAAGTTATCAAATGAATTCTAATAAAGGAGAATAAAGATGATATATTGCAAAAGGAAGTTCATTATATACTTTCTTTGCTATTATCTCTCTTTGAGGAATATACAAAGAATTTCAAATATTCATAGAATATGCTTGTCAAAGTCACACCCTGCTTTATCTCTACCACTCTTTCTGCTTGTAGAAACACACCATCTAAGAGAAGAGGAAAGACCATAGTTTAGTAATGCCTGCTTTGTATAGATGTAACTGGTTACTCAACATGAAGAAAAATTTTCCAAAATATTTTTCCTATTTCATGTGCCTTTGAATACTAGAATTGATGTAATAAATAAATAATTTAAATCCATAGGATTAAATGAAAAGAAATTTCAAGACATTCCATAAAAGTCATCTCAATTTTCTTTGAAGAGGATAGTATGAAAAATGATGCTGAAAAACCATTGTGGTTTCTTTAAAGACTCATTTTTAATTCACTTGGGAGCTTTACCATCAATACCTACAGTTATTGCTATTAATCATGTTTTTCTTGTAAATTTAAATTTAATCATTGATAACATCCTTTACATGCTATACCACCAACCCACTGTTACCTGAAATATTATATAAACTCAGGGAAAAGGCAATGTCATGTAAATTCACATACACATATAGGCACAAAGTATAAACATTTGCATATGCATGTTTCCAAAAGGATGAGTCAATAAAAATCTTTGCACTGGTAATACCATTGCAAGTTATTACAAATCTTTTTTTTTTTAAGTGGTTTTAAATTGAGGGCGTGTACCGTCATTGAGTGAACCATCAAGGATCGCATAAATCTATATCAGAAATGTTGCTGAAGTTATTAAATATTCTAAAACAAGATGGAATGCAATGTAATAGTAAAGTAATGTAAAATAATATTCTGTAAATATGATCTGCATGATCCGAATATAAAGTGTAACATGTAACACTGAATTATGTTCTTCCAGCCATAAACATTTAAAAAAAAACTTCTTTGATGAGTATGTGTGAATGGCTTTAAGTGAAAGTTATTACAATAGGCTTTTAATTAAACTCTACAGGAAATAAATGTTCACACCCTTCTTTTTTCCAGTGGGGAATAAAAGATCTTTTAAAGAAGCCTGCTCAATTTTAAAAGGAAAATTTTATACACATTGACTTCATTTATGATTTTGTGGGAAGCTTTGGTTTTCCTTAGTAAATATACAATTACATATTTGTGAAATGGAAAATCATCTTCATAAGAGTTTGACAACCTTCACCAGATGCTTTTTCTAATAAAGCTTTGCTATTAATAAATGACTAAAGTAATTTAATTAGCTTTTATATTGAACAGTGTACAGAGTAACTTAACTGTTCTTATTCAACTACACAGACAGTGAATAGCAAATAGAAAGTAAATACTCTGTTTGTGTTCTGTTTTTGTTTCTGTTTTTGTATGAGACAGAATTTCAGTCTCATTGCCCAGGCTGGAGTGTAACAGTGTGATCTTGGCTCTCCCCAGCCTCCGCCTCCAAAGTTCAAGAGATTCTCCTGCCTTAGCCTCCTGTGTAGCCGAGATTACTATTTGGGTTTAAAAGCATTTGCAGGTCAGCTTGGTGGATTATTTCTGTAATCCCAAAACTTTGAAAGGCTGAGGTGAGAGAATCACCTCAGGCCAGCAGTTTGAGAACAGCCTGTGTAACATAGTGAGAGCACATTTCTACAAAAAAAAATCCAAAAACATAGGTGGGTATGGTGTCATGAACCTGTAGTCTTAGCTGCTCAAGAGGCAAAGGCAGGAGGATTGCTTGAATCCAGGAGTTCAAGGTTGCAGTGAGCTATGATCCAGCCGCTGAATTCCAGCATGGGAGACAGAGAGAGACCCTGTCTCAAAACCAATAAAATAACATTTAAAATAAAATAAAAGCATCTGCTCCTATATATTTTTATGAATAACTTATGGGTGTTTTGTGATACATGGAAAAATATCCACTTCAGTAAAGTTGGATGAATTAGACAAATAAAAGATTTGTCTAATTCAATTAGACAAATTGACTAAAATTAGGCTAAAAAATTATACAAATCATTAATGTAACTACATAATAATAATTCCTTGATATTTTAAATACACATAAAGTGTGAATTCTCAGACTGATTTTAATACCATTTTAAGTCATCCACCATAATTCTAAATATCTGTGTACTACTTTTGGAGTCTTAGCACAAAAATATTTTCATTTTATCAGAAAGGAGTTTGTAGAAGGACCTAAATATAAAGATCAGATTCAGACTGCAGTTTTCTAAAGCTATAGTAGTTAAATTCAGATGAAGTAGGTGCAACTACAGCCTGTGTTTCTCAAATGTAGAGACATGGGAGAATTCAAGTAAGAACTTCAGAGACCAATTCTGATGTTCTCTGTGGTGGGGGTGGGGTAGACTGTTGCCATGGCAGCCACACCAGTAAGCTCCCCTGCGCTGGGAAGTGGCTTCTATCTGTCCTGTCCTTGGACAGTGTGCCAAAACAATTACTAAACATTCAAGGCTTTCTCATTAGAGGGATGGATATTAAAAGCATTAGTCTATCCAGTTCCACAAAGAAATCATTGAAAATCATGTTAAAGTCCCTGAAGAAATATATCTATGTGTATTTTTAAAATGAACACATAACAATTGTAGATTGTGTGAAGTGTTCAGCATGCAAACTCTTCAACAGTTATGTAATGATGGTTGAAGTAAATTTTACCTCATTAGCAAGAAATCAATGTGTTATTACACCATTGCCAAAAAAGTACTAATCCACATTTTCTTCTCACTTTTTACTTTTTCAGCTCTGCTGTTTTGTTTCTAATTTTTACCAAAAAAAAAAAAAAATACACTTTTAAAATTTCCAATCTGGCATTCCTCAAAATGAAGAATGGAGAGATTGATATCTTAGCAAAATGAGAAAGCAAAGAAATAAAATAAATAACTGGTTGAAGTAAGAATAAGAAGGGAAAAATGTGTACCTTTTTAATGTGACCCATGATTTGCTTTATTAATGTCAGATTGATTTTTTTGAAAAAAAATTGATGGCATTTCAAACATCATCTCAAAACAAGTACAGCAATTTTCAAACATTTTAGCTTTCAGGAGACTTCCAAAATAAGAAAAGCCACACTAAGCCTCTTCCTAGTGTAATAAACTAATTTTCACTAGTAATACCTTAGAAAGAATTTGAGAACTGTACATTAGTAGAACCACAATGAGATAAGGCTATATTTTTTAAAATCTCACAAGGACTTAGTAACCAGATAAGTATTAAGAACATTATCCTTCAAAATATGTCACTTTTTCAATAATGATGTTCTAGAGTAAAACATCTGGTCAATTCTTAACTTGTACAACAAATACCATTACTTTCTAACGGTACATATACACACATTCTTATATATTTTAGCCAAAAATAAAAATAAAATAAAACTGTATTACTCAGCTTAATCACCTACTCCTATTCATCAAATCTGTCACTAAATGACTTGTGATTATTTCCAAATATAAAATCCACTATCACAGGAAAAGAAATTGCTGTCATCAAGTATATTCAAAAGCATATTTACTGTCCCAAAGGACAATTTATAAAGAATTCTTAAAATATATTGAAAAACGAACATAAAAGCAAAAATGTATGGTTTTTCAGGCCTCTTACTTTGAAAAGTACAACTACTCTTTCGATTATCAATGTAGAGATAATCTAAGCTATGAACCTCACATAACCAAGCTATGAAAGTACCTTCACGGACACACACATGCGCGCGCGCGCGCACACACACACACACACACGAGCATGAAAAACACTGGTTAACAGGATTTCTTTAAAAACATACAAAAAGCACAAACCAAGAGGAAGACTGATATATCTGACTACATTAAAATTAATAATTTCTGTTCATCAGAATATGTCACAGAAGAATAGAAATACAAGCCATAGATAGGAGAGATATCTGCAATGCATATAACTTCGATAAGGATTAAGTTCCAATGTATGTAAAGCCATCCCCCCAACAGTAAAAAAAAAGGAGAGGACAATAACAGACTTTTCATGGAAGAAACACAAATAGTCACAACCTCATTCATACCTAAGAAGATGAAAATTAAGATCACCAGGTACCATTTCCCATCCACCAGATAGGTAAAATTTAAATGTTTGTCAATATAAATTGTCCTGGATGTGAGGGACAATCAGAAAACTTAGGCATAAGTTACAATCAGGTATAATCAGATAAAACCACTTTGGAAAGTAAGTTGGTATTATTTTAAAAATTTGAAGATTCACATACATTAAGCCCCAGGAATTCTACTTCTATTTATACACACTAGAGAAATTACTGAACATGTTTATAAGGATTCACCATTAACACTGCTTACACAAGCACAATTTGGGAGAGCAAAATAACAGAAAATGATTCAGGATACCATCAATAGCAGAAAGTATCAATAAATTGGGTTATACAATGGAACATAATACTGAACAAAACAATTAAGTGGTAGAAGAATACATGCAAAATTATTAGATTTATATAAGTAAAAGAACATTCAAAACTAAACATGTACATTACCTATAGGAAAGGATTTACAAGAAGAAACCTTTTGAGGGCTAGGCTCTTATAAGGTGACTTGTAGAGTATTAGTTCACAGATTCACAGACTCAGAGTATTGGAGTTTGTGAAAGATACAGGAGATACATTACGGTTCAGCCACAAGGAATCCCTCCTCAACCCACATAAACTTTCTCTAAGCAGATGCTATGTAGTCACCTCTAGCATGCCTCATGAGATAAGGTTCTTGCCATCACATTAGGCTGCTCATTTCACTTTTGGTCCATTTTTAATTAGCAAAATGTTGATTCTCAAGTTGACTCAATTTAGACTTCACTATAACCTGCATTTCTTCTTTGGCCATCTAGATTTATGCAGAATACTTCCCCATGTGACTGTGTTTTCAGCACTTAAAAACAGTTATCCTTTCTTCCTAAATCTGTCCATGAAATATTATCAATTATTTTAAATACATTTTATGCTTCCTCAACTTGCTCAAGTATATTAAAGTCTTTTCTGAAGCAAGGCACCCCAAAATGAACACGATACCCACATGGCATCTAAATATTTCACATCCCTGCCTTTGCCACGACCTCAATAACTAAAACACATCTTAATATTCACATTTAGTGCTTCAAGACTCTCCTTATTTATGATAACCTCTTATAATCAGGTGTTTTGTTTTGTTTTTATGTAAGTAGTAGACAAGCTTTCTCTTTAACAGTAACATTGTAAGCTTGGTCCCATAAAGGAGTTGCAAGAATAACTTTAAGTACATTTGTATTTCAACTGTTCTAAAGATAGCTTTTAGATTAACACGAAAAACTCATAAGGTCAAAAGGCAACATCTGATTGTAAGAATAAAATGACCTGTTTCTCATGTTAAATTTACTGAGAGTTAATCAATGTGAAAATGCATTCAATTCCTTCACACTCTCAGGTAGTGTTTTGAATGCCATCTGATATGGAAAGGCTCATCTTTAACATTCAATTTTATATAAAATCCCTCTTTGAATGTCAGTGTTCATTACATCATTTAATTGTATAAAGACAGTAAAACACGTTTGGGGAGGGAAAATAGAACTTGTAGTTTGAAGTGGTATAACTTTACTGTTGATGGTGGTTAGCATGATTCATGTCCACCCTGAATAACAAATAGTGTTGAACATCAGCATAACAGGCAGACCACATTGTATCAACCAACTTACTGGAAAAGGAAGCAAATCTTTATAAGTGAAGTCTCAGTTCAATACCAATAGAAATGAGAGTCTAGTCTTTTGAGAATCGATGTGAATAATCACATAACACTTAGAGTTAGTATACAAATGATCCGTTAAAAGAGTCATTTGTGTAATAACTTGAAAGAATTGTTCCTTCTTTAAAAAATAAAATAAAAATGAAACCAGTGAGAAAAACAAAATCAATGCTATTGATTGTAGATAGAAAATAGGGCCTCCAAGGTACATGGTGGAGTTTAATTCTAAACAATAAGGACACAGAGGTGGACCAAGAATTAAGCCAAATCATAGCCATTCTTTCAATAAGAAAAAAGGAACTAATAAGAGAAGAGGAATGGATGCCAGATGATCTACAGAGAGGTAAGAAGTTTAACATTCAAAGGATGCAGAGGCCTAAGAAGTACTTAGAGGAAATATCTTGAATTTTTTTATTTTTGAACTATTGCTGTTCAAGTTTTATTTCTTGCAAATAGATCATTTTTTAATCTCATGGTTTAAAGCTATGCATCTTTTATGAGCTCCTCAAGCTGGAGTACACATAATAAACATGTAACAACAGTACTTCTAATCAGTACTTCAAAAGTTAGCACCACATAGTCCTTAGGCATGGGGACTCCATGGCCAAGATGCATATTTCAACATACTGATTGCCTAGTCTTGGCCAAGTTATTAACTTCTCCAGGCATCAGTTTCCCATTTATTAACATGTAGATAACAGAATGCCTATCTCTTAAGGTCATTATGAGAATTAAAATTTTAAGACCTAGAAAGTGACTAAACAGTACCTGGCATATGAGTAACTAACAAAAGTTATTATCATTAATAAGCACCTCATGAAAAAAATTGGCAAGTTCTAGTATTCTATAGGATTGTAGGATGACTACAGATAATGATACTATATTATATACTTCCAAACAGCTACAAGGAGGATACTGAATGTTCCTAACACAAAGAAAATGAAAAATGTTTGAGATGATGGATATGCTAATTACCCTGATGTGGTCACTGTACATTCCATGTATCAAAACATCACCATGTCTACATGACTATTTACAACTATTGTACATCAATTAAATGAATAAAACAAAACAAGTTAATTTAAATTAAATAAAATTCAAAATGCAAAAAGAGAATTGATGATTTAATCAAAAAGTTTACCTTAAAATAACCAATAGTCAAAGGACACTAAAATGACACTTGCCATTTCAAAAATTAAAATGAAATTTATCTGCTTCCACTATGAAACATCACATAATATGAACAAAACCAATGTCTCTAAGCAAATCAATCACTATAATAGGTATAAATTAGACATTTTCAATACTAGAATATTAGGTAAAATTCACCCCCAAATAACACATCAGCAATTATAAATCACTAAGTCAGAGTCTGTTTTATTTTGAATGAATGTAGACTGAAGTTTATAACAAAAAAGGAAAACAAGAATATAAGGGTATTAACACACGCTACCTCATAATTAAGGCCAACGTCTATCTGTTTAAGAAAATAAACTGTATCCAAATATTCTGTGAGACTCACTAAAATATATTAACATAATTAAAACATAAAATGAGCTTTAAGCAATATAATCTACTTACACTACTGCCTTAAAAAGTTAATTCCAAAACAACATTGATCAAAACTTGAAATTGAAACTTCTAGGTAGCACTTTTAAGTATCTGAACTCATCTTGCTTGAAAATACATGATAATGTATGCATACTACACCCAGATGACTCTTTCCCAGTCATCCTAATTAATAAAGTCTTACCATATGAGTATTCTCTTTGTTAAAACCGTAAGAACCTTTGGCATTTAGGTATGCAATAATACTTGGAACACTGTCCGGGATGAAAACAAAAAAATTTGTAAGGCACATCATTTTATGAAGACCACTTAATTTCACTAAAGAGAGACAGGAAGACTTGGACTGATTTTCCACATAAACTCCCTGTGTGTTTTGCTGAACATGTTGATAGTAAGCAAGTTTGTGGAAGATCCTTTACAGCCTATTCATTCATTGTTTCCATGGTATACTCTTTATAAATATTAATGTTCACATATAACAAAGAATCTATATCAAAAACACTGCTACCGAAATTTTGAGAAGATTGAACTAATTATGCAATGAAACATTTCCTCAATTAAAACTTTTTAAAATTTAAATGATCGTTTTTAAATTTTAAATTATTTTGACATAAGGCTATTAGCACAAGATCTGCTAAAGTTACACTGAGCTGGCTAGAATTACCATTTAGGGAAAGATCGGCATCAGGTTATAAAATTGTAGTCATTTTATTGAGTTTAACTGAAGGCAATCAACAACATTGCAAAAGCTGTGACTCTGAAGGCAATCAACATCATTGCAAAAGCTGTGACTCTGAATATTGATACATTATTTAGAACTCTGTTTTTAAAAGGATAATTAAGATAACGTGCTGTTTAGTCAATCCAGCAATAAAAGGAAGATAAAGAAAATGTATTAAAATTATCATGAAGCAATGGGGAAAATATTAGTATACTTACCTGGGGAAGCAATTTCGTCTATCATGAGTATTTCTATCTTATTTTGTTACACTGGTGTGTGTGTGTGTGTGTGTGTGTGTGTGTGTGTGTGTGTGTGCGCATCAAACATCTTTGTTTGCTTCCCTCTCTTATCTCCTTATCATGTAGTATAAGATGTATTGACTTTATATCATAGTATTTAAGTGTTGTTAACTTCACATCATAGTATTTAAGCTATGGCATAGCAAGGAGATGAATAAACATCACCCAAGAACTTTGTGTCTTCTTTTGGGGAAAGGGTTAGTAAATTTGCAGTTGCACACAGGGTTGTTGAATCATGTTAGGTGGAAGTATGACTTTGTTCTTGTCTTTATTTGAAAATTAAATGTGGTTTAAGAAGATATGTACGGGTGCCAAGTTGACAAGGGGTCGATTGACTTGTGATGTTCAATTTTACATGTCAACTTGGATAGGTCACAATACCAGAAAGTTGCTCAAACATTATTCTACTGTAGACGTTTTGGTGAAGATACTCTTTAGTAACATCTAAATGAATAGACATTGAGTAAAGCTGATCACCCTCCAATAATGTGGGCAAGCCTCATCCAATCAGTTGAATAGAAAAAAGTCCCACTTTTCCCCTAGGAAGAGGAAATTCTATCAGTAGATGGCTTTCAGACTCGAATTGTAGCATCTCTGACCAATGGGCCTTACCCTATAGATTTTGGACTTGCCAGCCTCCACAATCACATAAACCAATTCCTTAAAATAAATCTCCTTCTCACTGTATATATACACGCACATCCTGCTTGTCCTGCTTTTCTGGAGACCGCTGACTAATACACAGCCTGATAGTTAACAGTTTGAGCTATGAATCCAAATAGCCTGGGTATCAATCCTGACTCTACTACAAACTAGTTGGGAGACCTGGGCAAATTACTTAACCACATTAAGCCTCAGACTCCTCATCTACAAAATGGAATAATAAATATTAGCCTTTACCTGGCAGAATTGAGGTTTAAATAAATTTTATATATAAAAAATATTAGGAAAAGCATGCTCTGTGTGTTGGGCATTTTCTAAACATTAACAAATATTAACTATTATTCCCAAGCTTCTTCCAATATAGCTAGAAAACTTTCAGTTAGGCTTAGTAAGAAGGGACAACATGAATAAATTTTAGAAATGATTTCCATGGTTGTTTGGGAATCTATTTTTGTAAGAAATATTTAAGATGAAGGAACATTGAATCCACAGGTGTTCAAAATTGTGGTTTCTTGAATGAAATAGCAATAATTAGCATTTGAAAACAGATGAAGCAAAAGTATACTTTCCTTTATAGAATACCTGTTTTATTAAAAGGTGCTGACCAATATAATATCTGAAAAATAATATCATATGAAGCTACTGATATAATCTCAGAAGTGCTTTAAACGTGGTTTCTAATTGTTAGTAGTTCTTAAGATATTGCCTCTATCTTTATAGTCTATACTTGACCTCTATATATTTTTGTCACTTTTCCATCCTTTCTGCTCACTATCCACATATAGCCTTGTCCTATAATTTCATCTCTTTTATTTGCAATTCTCTGCCAAGTGTACATTATGTGTATTTTTATTGCATTTTGTCACCAGAAGAAAGTCTAAATGAATATTTATTTATTATTCTAAATGAATAATATTTTTGGCCTTGGAAGAATTTTATATTGTTGACATAGAGGGTGAAAACTATAAGGGAAAAAATGATAGAAGTTACTACTTAAAAACTGAATGCCTAACATATATCCAAAAAGATGACAAAGAATAAATAAAAGATGCCTGCTGAGAAGAAAGAATATTTCTTATATACTGTCAATATTTTAATAGAAATAATAATACTTATTATTATGTTGTGGTGTTCTATACTTTACATTAAACATTCATACAAATTATCTCATTTTATACCAATCCTATAAAAAGGCAGAATGCAGGATTTTTCATCTGTTGGCTCTAATGACATTTTGAGCCAGATAAATCTTTGTTCTGGGCAGCTACCCTTTTGGGCAGTATGCCTGGCCTTTACCCACTAGAAAGTCAGCAGTCCCCCAAATATCACCCCCTTTGTGACAACCAAAAATGTCTCCAGATATCACCAAATGTCTCCTGGGAGACAGAATCATCGCCAGTTGAAAACCACTGGCAGAAAGAAAGAATATCTTCTTTTTTCACAAATTGGTTAGGTGAAACAGAGAAATTAAGTGACTTGCCCAAATACACCGTTTCTCTGAATGACCTATAAGTTTGATAATTATAGGACACTATCACACAAATGTTTTGGATAAAACATTAATCACCACCTAAGAAACTGGTTTTCACATGTTACCGTCTTACATTACAGGTATTTCTGAACTCACTGTCTTCCAAGCTGATTCAGTCATTATCTCAAGCTACTTTCTTCCCACAAAAGAAAAACATGTTATTATAGATTTCAAGTCAGAAATAAGTATTATGAAAAATTAGCTAGGTATAAAACATATTTACACAGTGGGTGCCTCAGTTTTTTTTTCAAAACATTTCCTCTATTAGTCTTTACAGGATGTATGAAACAAGCTATCATTCCTATTAATTAGGCAGGTAATATGCCATCCAATCTTTATTATCTGCCTCTGTCATACACATGAAAAACATTTTCTTTTTACAGAAGCAGGAAAACTAGTCACATATTAAAAGTTAAGGGTACAGTTGAAGATGCTTAAATTATTGGACCAAAAATACTTCCAGTGATCTTGAGCTTCTACTGAAGCTTTGTATGTTAGCTCAGTGACCTGACTGCATGCAGAATATTCAGTGTAATAAACTACCTTTCTTTTTTCACATTTTTAACTTTTCCATGTCTGACAAAATAGTGGATTCTCATATTAATATTCTAAACACAAACACTTCACATAATTAGTTAATGACTGTATCTAAGTAGTATTTCAACTTTTTTCAAACTAATTTCTCAATAAAAGAAGGAAAAATTGAATTTTCCATGTAATGCATTGCCATCTGTGTGCAGCTGATAAGATGAAAAGGGAATATTTGAATGTCAGAGGATTGGAGTTACAAACCATACCTTCCATGACATACACCAGTGACCCCACATCTCCTTCTTTGATGATGCAACTGTCCTTGCCATACTCCACCGGGTACATACAATCCACGATCTCCTGGATCTGTGACAGCTCCAAGTTCTTCATAAAGTCATTATCAAGGATAGCTTCCTTTATAAGATCCTTGGACCTATGGCAAGAGAGGGAAGATTTACTGGCACATCTGACAAGCTCTTTCATAGTTTGTGAGGTTTAGCAGAGCCATACAGTGCTCTGGCACACCACAAATGTATTTTCTTGTTAGGAATCCAATAATTTTCTGGAAGACTGGAGAACAAAGTAGTTCCATGGCAGCAAAAAAGGGCACTAAGAATTTTTTAAAGTACTCTATCATTTAATGAATAAGTGACCTACCAACCAACCAACAAATAAAATCAAACAAGTTCATTTTGCTTTAGACTTTTTCTTGATCACAAAGATTGCCAGAAAACCAATGGATACATACTTTAAATTAAAGTTTGTAATTTAGTTTAAGAATAAATATGAATAAAATTTTAAAACTCCAGAGCAAATGCTATTACTACTGTTATATTTGTAAAAGAACATCAGGAATGTATTGCCCTATACACAATTACAGAAAAAAATGTTTACTTATTTTTTATGTGCCTCTTCTGCTAGACTTTATGCTCCACATAGGCAGAGATCATTTTAAAATTGTTTTTTTTTACTGTATGCCCAGTGTCTACTAAGATGACAGTCATTTATAAACAGTATTTAAAAAAACACCAACCCAATAGCTTTATGTGTGAAGACTGGTGAATATAATGTTACTTTCAGTAAATGGTGGGAGATAATACTGCTCAAGTAATATTTTGGATTAAAAAAGATAAGACTTGGACTCCTACTTAGCTGTTTGAAACAACTGGTAGAAATGCAACAGTTCTTTATACATGTCCCATGCTTTTATAGAGAATATTTCTTTCCTCAAGCGGCTTAGACTGAGGTAACCAGGCAAATAAACTCTATCGAACAAGATGTTTGAAGTGCAACACGTTTTAGGTATGGGATTCAATACAGGTAGTCAGTAGGAAACATATTCATAAATTTTGTAATTGGAATTCAGCAGTTAATGAGAAATATTTAGCAGAACTTAAAACATTGGGATATTTATTTGCTCAGATAAGAAGTTCCAAATGACTTTCTAAGAATGCAAAAATCAAAGTGGAAGAGACATTAAGAAATGTTTTATCAGGAGGACAATCAGAGCACTATCAGAGAAGTCAGAAGCCAGATACGATGAAAGCAAAGACCTTAGCAATCCAGAGAGGAGACAGCACATTTGGAAAGTCATATTAAAAGTCTTAATTTTAAAAAAATTAAACACAAACTGACCTTTGTCCTCACTTGCTTAGCAAGTGGCTTCCAGGGAAATGACCTGCAGTAGTGAATACTGACTAAAGCATTAGTCTTCTCTCCCAATTTCTGGGAGGCTTTTCATCTAGACCTCAGTCTAACTAGCCTAGCCTTCACCATTATGTTTCGTAATAATTCAGTTTTAAGTAGTGCAAAGATACACATAAAAATAAAAACAATTGAAATTTCATTAATATGAAGAATAATCCTAGAATGGAATGTTATGCTACCATTAAAATTATGTTTATGAGGAGTGTTAATGGCATGGAGGAAATTCTTCTATTATTTTTAAGTGAAAATGCAGGATACAAAATTTGCAGGATACAAAAGGATTTTAGAGTAAGAATGTATGTGCCTATTAAAATGTAAAAAAAAAAAAACACACACACACACAAAACAAAACATAGGTTTTGAAGAGGCATATATTTGTGTTTCAATCCTAGCCCTGACACCTCAAAAATTTTGAGTGGGTTGTCTTACTTTTTTTCTGAATTTCCATGTTATCATCTACAAAACGATATTTTTAAAATACCAGCTTAATAGGTTTATATGTGAAGATCAAGGAATAAAATGTTACTTTCAGTAAATGATAGGGGATAAAGGTTGTAGCAGTATTAATTGTAGTATTATCTTCACCCGTCCTTATAATTACCTTCACCACTCTTGGTCTGAAGAATAGCAGTGGCACCTTCATACCACTTCTTCATATTGACTCCTGAAATCTACTGTTCTGGGATTATTTTTCCAAGAATCTGGGCTTATTTGGTACTCAGGAAATTAATATTGGTCAAATTGTATTACATTTTCTCTTTCCTAATTTTTTTTTTTTTTTTTTTTTTTTTTTTTTTTGGTCAGAGAGTGAGGCCATTTGATGGGATCATAGTTTCTTGCACAATAAAAACTAATCAAGAACCACAACTTATTCAGCTACACACAGATGGTATATTATCCTTTGTGAAGTATTAAGAGTGGCCTATAAAGATTTAAGTCCTAGAAATGCAGTAAGATTAAAAATGAAGCCCTCTTCCAAGAACATAGTTATAATTAGTACCATCCAAATATGACTGAAGTCGCTTTCTCCCCTCTCATAAATAGGATTATTAACCTGTTTGATGAAGATATTACAAAAGATTAAACAATGATCTCTAACACAATTCCTTAGAATTATCCAAACTTTTCAACTGTTTATCACTGACTGTAGAGTGTGGGATGGGAAGGATGGGATTTCAGGATGTTTTTGTTTCTCAAATTGTATTTTGGATGGAGGACATTTAATTTCAGGTCTCTGAAGAAACAAACTGGAAACTTCCATATAGGCTGTTGTGTCACTTTAAAGGAAACTAATCAATATAGGACCATATCTTACTATTTATACCTTCATACAGGTATTGCCAAATAGCATTGTTTCTGAATTGTCACAAATAATTTGTCTCTACTCTCATAGCAAGATAGATATCTTGTGCTTCTGTGTAGTGCAACCCCAAAAATGTTCTTGTCAGAGAATAATACTCAAAACCCTGACTTTTCATGTAATTTTAAGTCCTTTCCTACTGAGAACTGAAAACCTTAGGTCAACTCTCATTAGTCTTTACTTTCTCTGACATTATAGACTATAATTAATCAGGGCCTCCATCTCACTCTTCTTTGAATCCTTTTCTTTCCCCAAAGAAATGGTCTAAGACACTCACTGTAACTAAGATATAATGCATATAAAAATCAGTGAGTTGAGCTATGTTATTAGTATGGGAGTTGGGGAAAGCTGATATCACAAGTTACAGAAGGTAGCCATCTGCTTAACCCAGAGTATATATTTTTACAATATTTTGAAATAATTCAGCAGCCTGACCTGGGAGGTATAAGAAGCAACCACAAGATCATGATTTTTTTTTAATCTTTACTATCTGCCTTTGTGTATAAATAATTTATTTTTTAAAATCTTTTTCTTTCATGCCCAAAAGGTGTGGCTTTTTAAATCTAAACACCCATAAACGTGACTTGACTAATTTGAGCTAGCCCTATTTCTTTGTCATCATTGGATTGTCAGCCTCTGAAATATTAGCTATATATAAAATGATATGCCGGTATGCTGGCTGTCTGGCTGGGTTGGAGAAAAGCGGGGGAAGCTATGGTATGTAGCATTTGCCAATTTCCATGGTGTAAATACTCCCACCATGGCCAATTTCAAGCTTTCATGCAAAATCAACCTGTTTGCAAAGTTCCTGGAAATTAACAAGCAGATCTTACATGAGCCAGTGCAAGTTGGCTCCAGCACAATACTGGATATAGAGTATTTTTCTAACACCCTAAGAATTTAGTGTAACTTAATTTATAAATTCTGAAACCAACATGATAATCCTTTCTTTCCTTAAAAAATCTCATGAGGTGGTATAATATCCCCAGATAATTTAATGCCAGGATTAGTAATAGTTCTTCCAAACGTTCAATGTTAGAAAAATAAATTGGAAAATTCATTTCCCCATTTACTTATTACAGAAAAAATTTCTGAATATAAAGAAAAAATAATTGATAGAAATTGTCTTTCTACACAATCTTAGTTAAAAATGGACAATTTTAGAGTATAGGAAAACATATACCTACTTTTCAAATAAGGGAGCCAGCACTATTCACTGTTAATAAACAGTCCCCCACTAGTTTTTCTTAAGCTAATAAAAGGATATTCTACATAATGGTTACCATACAGTAGGCTAGCAATATGTAAGTGGCAGTAGGGTTATTTCAAGGAGTAGGGAAGGCTAGTTCAGATTAAGTGGTCAGGAAGGCCTCTCTGAAATAAAGAGTATACGACAATGAGATCCAACTATTGTTTTCTCTTTTGCGATGATGATGAGGAAAATCATTCTAAGTAGAAGTAAAAACAAGGACAAAGGTATAGAGTTTGGAATGACCTTGATACATTCAAGGATCAGAAAGTAGACCTGTATGGTTGAAGCATACAGTGAGAAAGAAGGAATGGGATGGGAGAATAAGATCATTGAGGTAGGCAGGGGATGGGTGTCATAGGACCTTGAAGACTACAATAAAGAGTTTTATTTTATTCCAAACACCAGTGAAGGACTATAAAAAGGGGTTTGATTTATAGACAATATAACAGACATAAAGAATAAATGATGTAAATTTGCTTTAAAATGTCACTGAAGTTGTGGAGGTTTTCTGTTGTGGATTTCATCAATTAATGAATACCAAAAGCAAAATTGATTATCATATTAATAAGTGAGTTTTATAATTGAAACTCTTGGGAACCACTGTCTCATAAAGCTTACATTTATTTGGACTTTAAATCACTTACTCTCAGGCAACTCTTACGTATTAGGAGAGAATGAAGTCTCATCTCAATTTCAAAAACTATCTCCAGAGGCCTGAAGTGTGCCCACTCTCTACTTTCACTTATGTTTTAGAACAGTTTCCCCCTCAGTCAGGTCACAGGAAATCTCTTCGATTAAAAAAGACTTCCAGGCACTTTAAAAGACATAGTCAAAGCTATTAAGTTATTGCTAAGAATGGAAATCAGCTAAAGCGATTTGAAAAAGTAGCACAAAACTTCTATAATATAAATTTGTGACCAAAAACATCACTCACTAAAGTTCTTTTGCACTGAATGGTCAACTTTGGGATCAAATGTCAGAAGAAGCAATAAACGATTTTCACGGTCACCTTGGCCTACAGTATTGTCTGTCCATTTGGGAACTCAGACATCCAAGTCTTCATTGAGGACATAATGACAGTCCATAGCTCTTTCACACAAACATACTCCTTGCAGAGCCTCTTAAAAGTTGCTAATTCCAAGTTATTGCAAAAGGACAACTCCATCCATCTATTGTGAAATATTTGATTAATATCTACAAGCAAGAAAAATGGTAGTCCTGTTGCTGTCACAATTGTTAAGATTCTGCCCAAACCATGGATCCTATTTCTTGCCTAATAGCTTTTCTGAATGAACTCCATAGATACAAGCTGGTTAAGAGCTAAGAACTATCAACCAGCCCACATAAAGATAAAATTTAATCCTGCAAAGTTATTGGCCAATTTAGATATTCCCTCAAAACTACAAACCAGTTTTCAACAAGGTTCAGACTGTATTTTCACATCAACCAACTCTGCTATAGCTATCCCAATCTTATGACAAAAATAGTCGTGAGGAAATCAAAACTGTTTGCCGAATTCAGACCTATAATTAGCATTTGATACAAAACAAAGGAATCACTGGGCCAAAATTAATGATAGCAACATAGTTCTTAGGTGAACAATACAATTTATCTTTTATTACATACATTGTAATATTTACCAATTGTCAATTGCCTTCTAACTTTTTTCCTGTAGTTCTAAAATAGATTATTTAGTTCCTTTTAATTAAATCATGAAATCATTATGAAATATTAATTCTCAATGATTGTGGAAAGGGAAGATAGCCCATAAAATATTTATTTGCCCAAATGTCATTCAGATGGTAACTTAATTTACCTTCTTTTTTTTCATTTTACTTTTAACTGGCATGTAGTAACTGTACATACTTATGGGATACAGAGTAATATTTTCATACATGTACATAATGTGTAATGATCAAGTCAGGGTAATTATCATATCCATCACGTTAAACATTTGTTATTTCTTTGTGTTGAGAATATTTAAAATTCTTTTAGTTTTTTTGAAAATATACCATAAATTATTGTTAACTATATTCACCCTGCAGTGCTATAGAACACTGGAACTTATTCCTCCTATGTAGCTATAATTTTTTATCCATTAACCAACTTCTCATTATCTTTCCCTCATCCCTACCCTTTGCAGCCTCTAATAACTATAATCCTGCTCTTTACTTTTATGCATTCAGTTTACATATTAGTGAGAACATGCAGTATTTATATTTCTGTGACTGACCTATTTCACTTAATACAGTGTCCTCCAGGTTCATCTATGTTGCTGCAAATGACAGGATTTCATTCTTTTTTTGGCTAAATAATATTCTGTTGGGTATATGTACCACATTTTCTTATCTGTTCATCTGTTGATGGACATTTAGATTGATTCTGTATCTTGGCTATTGTGACTAGTGCTGCAATAAATATGGGAGTACAGATATCACTTTGATATACTAATTTTATTTCCTTTGAATAAATACTCAGCAGGACTTCTAGAAACTAGACCTCTAGCTCTTACCATATACAAAACATCAACTCAAAATGAATTAAAGACCTAAATGTAAGACCCCAAACTATAAAACTACTAGAAGAAAAAGCAGGGGAACTGCTTCAGGACATTGAGTCTAGGCAAAGGTTTTAAGAATAAGACCTCAAAAGCACAGACAACAAAAACAAAAATACACAAATGGGACTATGTCAGAAAAAAAAAAAAAAAAAGGCTTCTTCATAGCAAAGGAAACAATCAGCAGAGTGAAGAAGCAACCTGAAGAATGGGAGTACATATTTTCAAGCTTCAGGTGAAGGACTAATATTCAGAAAATACAAGGAACTTAAAATAAATTAATAATAATAATAATAATTTGATTAAAACATGGGCACGTGATCTGAATAGACATATCTCAAAAGAAGACATACAAATGACCAAGTATATGATAAAATGTTCAACATCATTAATCACTAGGAAAATGCAAATCAAAACTATAATGAGCCATCATCTTAAACCAGTTAGAATGACTATTATCAAAAAGACAAAAAATAACAAAATGCTAGAGAGGATGCAGAGAAAACGGGCCACTTTTTACACTGTAGGTGAGAATGTAAATTAGTACAGCCAGGGAAAACAGTATGGAGTTTTCTCTAAAACTAAAAATACAGCTAGTGTTTTCCATTTTAACTAATACTTTCACCTCATTGTCATTGACTAGGAGCAATGCTAAGTAGATCTTGAAATCACTAGTTAGATGTTAACAGATAGGGCAGGCTTATATTAATTGAGGAAAAGGAAAATTGTTGTTCTTTTAGGTGTTCATCCACTTCCAAAACATCAATATTAAAAGTCTCTCATTCAACTATTCAAGTCATTTGGCTCTCCAGAGATGCATTTTACGAGTGAGCCTAACTAAAAATAGAGCAGTCTCCAAAAGAATCTAGATCAAACTGTTCTCCTATAAACTCCCTCTCTCATATCATGGAATTAAAACCAGGAAGTTTCACAGAAGCAACATAAAGTGCTTTGCTTGAGAATAAATAAGACTGTACACATTTCATTGTAGAATTTAAGAACTATGTGGCCTGATCTATTAAGAACTAACTCTATTTCTAAAGTTTGGATGCCCAAACTGCAAACCAGGGTAATAACTGGGGAAAAGAAAAATGTCAGATATTTATATGTCTAATTGCAATTCAATGTTTTAAAGTATTTGTTTTCTTATCTTTCAAGGCACTAAATAATTGAAATTTCTTAGAACTCATTTGTTTCCAACAAGGTCAGCATGAATATACTCTGAACAAGTTCCTCACCACCCTGGGCAACCCTATCATCAGGGCATACATTGAGTGCCATGATGTTACTGTTAGTCCTTTGAAACCCAGCAACTAATACCACCACTATGTGTTACATGTTGTAATTTCAATTACTGCAATGACTTGATTTTCAAATTGATCGTTAAAGAAATCATTTTAAAATAATTCTGTTGTTAAGATGCTTCTAGACTTAATCTCTGAGACAGATTATCATATATTTTAAATTTTAAACTAAAAATACAGTTAGTAAAAATACAGTTTGTATTCAATGGTAGAAATACAGCATGATTCTCTATCACTCCCTTGCCCCAAAGTGTATACTTTCTCTTGACTGAAAATAGTGACTTGGTTACTTTACTCAATTCACTTAATTCCAGAAATTTGGAGCCAAATTTTGCTTCATTACAATGTCCTACATGTCTCACAAAGCAGATTTTCCACTCTGACATACTCAGTTCAGTTTTACCTCCAAACATTATTTTGCATGAGGCTTTAATACATTAGACATTTAGAGTCTGCCTTAAGTGAGATGGTGTTTATATTGAGTAATTTTGAAAATAACTAAAAGTTTAAAACAAACAATCATGCTCCTAGTCATAAAACCTCTGTAGTTACCAAGCTTCGTAACGAAACTGAAAAATTAACCCAATACTGACAATAACATTAGCCATTATTTTATAATAGTAGTATTACTACTATTAACATTTATTATTACCACTATTAATAATTATTAAGTACTTATTCTGTGTTCCACAATATACAAAGAGCTTTCCCTCATTTAAGACTCATTTTTGACTCTGTAAGTTTGACATAGTAGAACTCAGAGAATTACATAAATTGTCCAACGTTGCACAATAGTAAGTGACAGGTAGAGTCAGGATTTAAAGATAAATCTGTTTGACTTCTAAGCCCACAATATTTAATTTCACTGACAATTTGAATATATTATCCCACTTATAAAAATCCAAAAGCAAATGTTCCACTCATTTATCTTTAATTTTTCAAAAGTGGGAATGTTATACTTTTGCAGAAGAATGAAATTAAACCCTTATCTCTCACCATACACAAAAATCAACTCAAAATGGATTAAAAACTTAAATGCAAGGCCAAAAACTATGAAGCTACTAGAAGAAAACATAGGGGAAATACTTCATGACACTGATCCAGGCAAGGATTTTTTTGATAAAACCTCAAAAGACAGGCAGCAAAAACAAAAATAGACAAATATGATTACATCAAAAAAGTCTTACAGTTAAGGAAACAATCAAAAGAATGAAGACACAACCTATAGAATGGAAGAAATATTTGCCACCTATACGCATGACCAGGGTTTAATACCCAAAATAAATAAGAAACTCAAATAACTTAGTAGCAAAAAACCCAAATAACCCAATTTAAAAATGGGCAAAAGAACTTAATAAACACTTGTAAACAAAAAAACATAAACATGGCCAATGAGTACATGAAAAAATGATCAGTGTCACTAATCTTCAGGAAAATGCAAATCAAAACTATGAGATCTAACCTTACACTTGTTAGAATGACTATTATCAAAAAGACAAAAGATAAGTGTTGGGGATGGTATGGAGAAAAGGGAACCCTTATACACTGTTGGTGAGAATATAAATTAGTATAGACTTTATGGAAAATAGTATGAAGATTCCTCAAAAAATTAAAAATAGAACTACCATGTTATCCCACTACTGGGTATATATCCAAAGTAAACTAAATTAGTATTTTGAAAACATATCTGCACCCCATGTTTATTGCAGCACTATTCGCAATAGCCACGCTATGGAATCAACCGAAGTGTCCATCAATGCATGAATGAATAAAGAAAATGTGTTATACAGACACAATGTAATATTACTCAATCATAAAAAAGAATTCATTTCTGCCATTTGCAACAGTATGGTTGAACCTAGAGGACATTATCTTAAGTGAAACAAGCCAGGCATAAACAGATGAATACCACACCATCTCACTCATATGTGGAACCTTAAAAAGTTGATCTCATAGAACTAGGGAGGAGGAGGGTTGTTACCAAAGGCTGGGGTAGTTAGGGAGGAAAAGGTGTTGGGAGATGTTGGTCACAGTTTACATAATTACAGTTTAATAGGGAGAATAAATTTCAAGAGATCTACTGTACAGCAAGGCAACTGTAGTTAATGTTATATTGTATTCTTGAAACATGTAAGGAGAGTGGAGGTTGTATTCTCACCATAAAAATCATAACTATGTAAAGTAATGCACTTGTTAATTAGGTAGATTTAACCATTGGACAATGCATATATATTTCAAAACATCATATTGTACATGATAAAAGCATATGATGTTATCTGTCAATTAAAAAACAATTTTAGAAGAATGTTATCCTTGGATAATATGACTTTTATCTGCAGAGAGCATTTCATGCTTTCAAAACATTTCTACATCTAACGTTTCATTCTATCATTGCCACAGACCTGTGCAGTAGGTAGAACCTTATTTGTCCTTATTTGACAGATAAGGAAACAAAGATATAAAGAAGTTAGATGCCTACCAAGTTCCCGTTAGAGATTAAAGTAGGACTCAGGTCCACTGACTATCAGCCTGCAATAAACACTTTTTAAACCTTCTTTTATTTGACACACATTCATATTCATTCATTCATTCATTCATAATCTCTCTTTCTCTCAATCTCTTTCTCTCTGTCTGGATCTTCCTATCTCTCTATTTCTCTCTCTGTTTCTTCTCTCTTTTTCTCATACCTTTAGCCAAATTTTTTTTTTTTTTTTTTTTTTTTTTTTTTTTGAGATGGAGTCTCACTCTGTTGCCCAGGCTGGAGTGCAGTGGCGCGATCTCGGCTCACTGCAACCTCCAACTCCCGGGTTCACGCCATTCTCTGGCCTCAGTCTCCCGAGTAGCTGGGACTACAGGCGCCCACCAACACGCCCGGCTAATTTTTTTTATATGTTTAGTAGAGACGGGGTTTCACCGTGTTAGCCAGGATGGTCTCGATTTCCTGACCTCGTGATCCACCCACCTTGGCCTCCCAAAGTGCTGGGATTACAGGTGTGAGCCACTGCGCATGGCCACTTTTGGCCATTTTAATGTTTAAACTCACCTGAATAAAGAGTCAACAAATTCACCGCAATAGTTATCAGCAGGGAATTGTGGCCATTTCACAATAATTCTGTAGTTTGAAACTTCTGTCATAGTTCATTCAGAGATTCCCTTTCTGATCTAGTTCATTCTCTACATTACAGAAGTTTGAGCAAGGTATATGGCTTTTATAGAAGGATAATCTCTAATACAGAAACACTTCTTGAATTCAGCAATGGATTCAACTTATTTTGATTTCAGTGTGTTCACATTTGTTTTCTCTTCTCTGACTTGAGCACACATCTTTCTTTCTCCTTTTCTCTCCTTCTATTCCTACATACCTTGCCTCAGATGACTCAATATGCAAATATGGAGGAGAAATGAAGCACACAAAATTTGTTATCAATTTGGATGGAGATCCGTATTTGAATTTCAAATAAAAAGGAAGCTCCCATTATAAAATATAATATTCTAAAAACTGCAAGGTGGCAGATTTTGTAATTAATGTAACTAATGACCTATAATATTTCAGAAAAAATATGATAGTTCAGAGAAGTCTGAATATAAGATACAAAACATTCATGCTTTCCAAATAAGTACTTTACAGTAGAAATTTAATATGTACAATTTGTAAACTTAAAGCATGTTAGTATAACGGTTCATACATTATAATCTGAGCTAGCTACCTTAGATTTTCACGGCATAAGACAGAAGGGGTAGGAAGAAAGGAAAGTTGAGAAAAAAGAAGATAAATCAATATGATTTTATAACTTGAATCCACTATTTATCATGTACATGTCCTTTAAAAGTTTGTCCCTTTCAGTAGTAAATAGTTAATATTTATTATTTCCAATGTAACAATTCTAGCTTCAAAATCAGCCACTTCAAGTAAATACAGCAATAGTGATTGATGGTTTTAAAACACAACTATAATTATCCACAAAGTGATTTAAAGAGTGACCTAGAGTTGCTACTGACATAAGTACAGTATTTATGGAAGTAAGCGCTATCCACAATCTGGAAAAACACTCCTAAAAATGTATCCTTTGTGAAAATAAGGTCACAACAATCACTGACAGGACAAAAAGAAACAGAGAAGCAATAAAGAAGTTTAGGCAGGCCCTGAAGCCAAGGAGGTTGAGTATAAAAAGTAAATGCAAAAGACATGGGGTTCAGAGCACTAAGCATGCTTGAACTGCAGATGACTAGGCAGGCACATGATGTAACCCTGTGTGAAGGCCTCCAGCTAGTTAAAGGAGGATGCTGAGATCTTTTTCAGGCTGAGATTCCAGAAATCAAGGACAGGGTATAGAGGGATGAGTGTTGATCCCTGAGGTTGTGGGACACTGAGCAAAACTGTGGTCTAGAGAAAAACAGCTTAAAGAATTAATCCAAATGGAGTTCAAGCAAACAAATGAAAACTAAGCCCAAGATATAAGCTCTTCAACCTAAGGGTGCTGGATGGAACGAAAGAATTCAGAGGGCAGACAGAAGGCAGCACTTCCAGAATATTTCTGGGGCAGCGGTTCTCAGGACTTCAGGGGACTCTTTCATGCAGTGGTTGGGTTATGACCTACCCGCAGGTGGGAATATGCTATTAGACGTGCAAGAATTGCTGGACACACACTCTGCACACAGCCATGCCACAGTCTCTAGGGTTCTTGTTCATTTCCCAGAACAAACAAAGAGAATAGAGAGAGGGATATGAAAAGGGGAGGTATTCTATGAGGACACTCTCACTTTTCTTGGCTATACAGTCTAGTACAAGGAGGGGAGCTGCACAGAAGACAGCCTTTTGAGTAGGATATTTTTATTTCAGGCATTTTTGCACGTTATCTCACCCAATCCTCCCAATGGAAACTAAGAAACAAATCAGTCATGTTAGTTAAAATAATGGTTATGCAACATTTAACTTCTACCCTAGACCCCCTCTTAACAACCACACTTCTCCGGGTGTGTCACCTTGCATTTACATAGTACTCTACTCAGACTGATCCTTACACTGTTCATTCGTTTACTCATTCAACAAGCATTTTTTGAGTACCTCATATATGACATTGCGCTAGGGATTGGGGTAAGGGGGGTAAGTGAAATAAACAGAGTATCTGTGTTCTCAGGGCTAAAATTTTAGTAGTACCTCTTGTTAATACAGAGGTAAACAAACAAATATGTTGTTAAGAGAAAGTGTTTTAAAGGTCACAGAAAGAGTGCTGAATACAGAATAAAGGGGAAGATCTATTTGGCGCGTAAAATGAAGACCTGTTTGACAATGTAGCATTTAGGCTGATATTGAAGGATCAGTGAGCCACCCCATAGAAAATCTAAGGGAAAGGCTCTCAAAGCAGAAGAAACAGAATATTTTCTGGCTCTAGTTTGGAGAAGGAAGCTGGTGAGCCAGAGCCTTTAGATCAAGAGAAAGAATAGCTACAGGTCAATTTGGAGACATAAGCAGAGTCTGTTTTAGACATGGTCTTGCAGATGGTGAGAAAGAATTGAATTCTTCGTGAAATGAAAAGCTATTAAAGGGGTAAAGCAAAGATAATGAGTGAGATGGTATAATTTATATTGCAAAAAGCATCTCTAGGATTTCAGTGAATAAACTGCAGCAATTCCAGGTGGAAGGAGAGGGGAAGGAAAACTCAGAAAGGATGCTATTGCACGATTTTCAAGTAAGACATAAGGATGGCCTAGATTAGGATGGTGACATCAGAGAGGAAGGGAAGTAAGATGAACTTGAAAGTATATTTTGCAAGTGGGCGCTATAGGACTTACTGGTAGAATGAAAGTAAGGATGGGGGAAAGGGAACAACCCTAGGTTTCCAGCTTGAGCAACTGAATAGACATTGGTTGTTTAGACCTAGACAAGTAACCGATTCTTAGAGACCAAATAAACCTAGAGGTGGGGTCAAGAGCGAGGCCCCACAAAGGAGACTGAGAAATAGCAGAGACACAAAAAGACAACCAGGGCAGTGGACATCAGGGAGGTGGTGGGAGGGAAGCATTTCAAGAAGGAATGGCTCATCCTTTGGATTTCTGCCAGAGCCATATTTTCTAGTATGATTACTTTTAAATCATTGGCCATTCTGTCTGTGAGGTCATCCAATGATTCATTAGAAATGAATACTGTGCTTTAGTCTAGCAATAATAAACACTGCTCTCCACTGTGCTAATTTTTAAAAATCATTTAAAAATGCATTTATCATGGTCTTATTGCTCAGATTACTTTAAGCATAAGGTATCATCACAGCAACTGAAACTTGCTTGAAAACAGACTTACCCAGAAAGAAAGCTAGTAAGACTTACTGCTAAGCTCTACATTTAAAAAACTATACACAAACACACACATACCATACAAAGTAAATAAATACTAAAGCCTACAAAGCTTATTGTGATAAGTTTACACAGAGAGTAGGTCATGCCACGTGTTCAAAAAATGTGGCCGGGCACGGTGGCTCATGCCTGTAATCCCAGCACTTTGGAGGCTGAGGAGCACTGATCATGGGGTCAGGAGATTGAGACCATTCTGGCCAACATGGTGAAACCCTGTCCCCACTAAAATACAAAAAATTAGCCGGGCATGGTGGTGCACACCTGTAGTCCCAGCTACTCAGGAGGCTGAAGCAGGGGAATCATTTGAACTCAGGAGGCAGAGGTTGCAGTGAGCCGAGATTATGCCACTGAACTCCATCCTGGTGACAGAACAAGACTCTGTCTCAAAAAAAAAAAAAAAAAAAAAAAAAGGCTCAATGTCCAAAAATACTGGATTCCTCCTCATTTATCAGAGCAAAATAGCAATCAACCTGAACTAAATCAAAATTAGACTGCCACATATGTAGTAAGAATTCATTAATATTTAGGAAATACACTTGTTAGCAACCTAACAGGTTAATCCATATAAGAAATTTATTGAATAGATTTGATTTTCATACCAAGTTAATGCAGATAAAAAAACACTTTGCAGAAAGACAGGCAATAGTGAACATGAAGGAGACTCAATATTAATCATATGTTGACTCATTCGACATCATATAAGCCTCATTACCCTCCCCTCCATTTATTTCCTAAGTTTAGAATTGCATTATAAATGACACCATTCAGAAAAATGACTGCACCATGAGGATCATTAAGGTTTCTGTGCTGAATATAGTGTTTTGAAATTCTAAACACCAGTAAAGCAAAGCTCCTGTTTATAGTTAATAAAATGAATACCTCATTTCACTTTTGACTCAAAGTTACCTTCATGTTTATTATTTATTCCTTATGTTCATAGATATTTTTAACCACTAAAATTAGACCTTCTTAGATACTTACATTCTTTTGAAAACATAATGAGGAGTAAATCTAAAAGTAAAAAGTAAATACTTTTAATTAATAAGCTACTTTTAGAACCACCAATGCATAACCTCCCCTCCTAGTGAAAGTCCCCAAAGTAACTTTCAGCTTATTATTATCCCCAGACACATGTCTAGCAAAATTCATATGTGTTTCTTCCCACAACATTTAATCATCAACTTTCTTTTGCATCATTCCTTTAAACAAAGCTTTATTTCAACCTTCAGTTACCTCTTACTTAAACTGGTATGACCTTTTCTCCCCATCTAATATGAAATGATTCTGAGATATTTCAGCTTGTCATTCTGAACTTGTCACTCAGCTCGTCATAGCATAAATCTACCATAAATTAACCCCCTGCCTCATTCACTCCAACTTTCAATAGGATTTGTGATGATGACTTCCAAATTCAGTAGGTCAACTCAAAATTTCTTGTCCTCTATTTCTTTACTGGCCACCTCTTTTCTTTCAAGAAAATTTATTTGACATACCTTTTGTTATACTGGCATCAGTGAGGTTTCTACATAGTCATAGCATTCAAGTCACTGTATAGAACCCTCTCACCACCCCTAAGATTCTCGGAGTACTTAGGTGTTCCAATCATTCTCAGTCCACACTAGGCATCAGAGTCAATTGGAGAGATTTTAAAAAATACAGACACCCAGGACTTATCCCGAAATTTTGATTTTAGTCAGCTTGGAGTATGACCCAGGTGTTGGTATATTTACTGTCATGTATTTAGAGCTTAAATATATGTAATTAAAATATACTTTAATTACAGGATTTTGGATTTTGTTAAACCTAAACCTTTTTGCACAATTTACTACTCCTTGCTGCCCCGCCCCCTCTGCCCCCACCGCCATAGTTTTTAAGTTCCTACTCACTTTAAGAAACAATTAATTAGGCTGGGCGTGGTGGCTCACGCATGTAATCCCAGCACTTTGGGAGGCTGAGGCAGGCGGATCACGAGGTCAGGAGATCGAGACCATCCTGGCTAACACAGTGAAATCCCATCCCCACTAAAAACACAAAAAATTAGCCAGGCATGGTGGTGGGCACCTGTAGTCCCAGTTACTTGGTAGGCTGAGGCAGGAGAATGGCGTGAAACCAGGAGGCGAGAGCACGCCACTGCACTCCAGCCTGGGCAACAGAGTGATCCATCTCAAAAAAATGAAAAAGAAAAGAAACAATTAATTAATAGTGACTAAAATGTGGCATATTCAAGTATTCTCAATCCGAAATAACATTTTGAAAGATGTAAATAATGTTGCGGAAAACATCACACTTTATCATGAAATTGAGTTTGCGACATTATAAATACTAAACTTTAAAAGAATGACACACATAGAGAACTACAAGAAACCTTCCAATTATAACTTCAGAAGAAATCAAAGAAAAGAGACAGAGCTTACTAGGACTTTGCTTATATGACATAATTTTGCTGTTTTTCCGTATCACTCCTGTCTCTTCATCTCCCTTCTTCTTCTCTCTCTCTCTTCCCCTACCCACCTCCCACACACACACTAAAAACTCTCTCTCTGTTCCTCATTGTTTCCTCTTAATCTCTTTACCAGCTCATTCTTCTTTCCAAATCACTTAATATTTTTAGTTCCCAAGGCTCTATTCTAAACTTCTTTTTTATCTTTTCATTTAACATATTCTCCTGAGATAATTTCACTGAAATTACTATCTACACGCTGAAAACTACTAAATCACACCTTAGCTTTTCCCAGAGCTCCAGGCCGAAAGCATTCTTGCCTACACAGGTACCTGGAGCTCACCGAAGTCCCAGCTGTGAAGCTCACCGAAGTCCCAGCTGAATGCATCTTCCTTTCCCAGAGAATCTGCTTCTCCTCCAGGACTTTTAACCTCAACTAGGAACATCACCACCTACCCAGTTGCTCAAAATAGAAATCCACAGGTCACCTTCAACCTTATCCCCCCTCTCACATGCCACTCACCACTCACCAAGACTCACTGATCATTTCTACCTCCTAAATATTTCTTGAGTTCATGCCACTTCTAGGTTAAAATACCTTCATCTATCAACTGGACTTTGCTTTTTAGTTTACAAACTGCTCCCCCAATGTCCACATTTAATCCTTTTCAGTTCTTTATAAACATTTTAGTAAACTTGTGAATACCAAAACCAAACAATTTTTGCATGTAAAAACTGAAAAATTCAAATAACATCTACAGCATGGTTAATAACATTGTGTCAACATAAATTTCCTGATTTTGACACCATACTATGGTGATGTACCATCTTATCATTAAGAAAAACTGGGTGAAAGGTACACAAACCTTCTCTAAACTATTCTTGCAAATTACTGTGAGTATTCAACTATTTCAAAATAAATATTATTTAGAAAAACTAACTCTGGTTATATACTGCTTTTTTCCCCACCCCTTCTTAAAACTTCTGAGCGCCCCTCAATAAGTCCATCATTCTTACGTTGACTTTTATACCCATCGGAATTCTAGTCTACTCCATGCCCCACTTTCCTACTTGGATTTGCCCTATAACTCTACTAGTCTTCTTTTTATTTCTCAAAAAGAACACTCTCTCTCGCTTTAAAAACGTCAAATAAGCTATTCTCTCTGCCTAAAACGGTTTTCCCAGATCGTTGCTTCGCATATTATCTGCTTATTTTTTCAGATAGCTGCTAAAAATCCCTTAATTGGGAAAGTTTTCCCAGACATCCTCCACTGACTCAGCCATCCCTTCAAATTAGATGAATTAACTCTTCTTTTAGGTTCTCACAGCACCTTCTACTTCTCCTTTTGTAAAAGTCATCATACTTAAACTTTTTTGTTCAATATATTCCCTCACACAAGTACTCCACAAACAACATGGACAGGAAATGAATGAATGGTGAGAAAATATTTGTTGAGTAAGTGAGTAAATAAGTTATTCAAATTGCTGCTAAAATCTCAATTTTTTATCCATTTTATCATTTTCCAAAAGAGTCTCTGGGCTGTATATACACTGGTTAATTGGGTGATATTCTACTTTTCTATGATTAACAATATTTTTACAGTAGTTTATGAACCAATATTTCAGGGTGGTGGTATGCCAAATATTATACACTCTAGGGAAAGTGGTATGCCATTCCAGATATTAAATTAAACCGTGGTGTAGTTTAGATACAACTATAATGTCATTCAAATATCTAAGAAAGGGGAAGGGGTTCAAATACAAATTTCTGTTCCAAAAATAGTTATATGCGAAGTCCACAGACTCACATTCCATTAAATCTATGATAGAAAAGGAGCTACAAAAGGTTGACATTCACTATTATTTTCTCCACTATTATTTGGCCATTTGTGCTCAACTTTCCACATCCATGGTACAGTTTACGGTAACATAAAGTACTTGGAATCCTTTTAAAGCATTTTCAGGACTACTGCATGGTATCACAATAAGTACTACATTTTTCAAAGAAGTAAAAGATATTTGAACTATAAGAGATCATCAGTTAGAGATCATCCGATTCAATCCTTGATTTTAAAAATGAGAAAGCTAATGAGAGCAGAGTTAATTGATGCTACAACCACAGTGAGAAACAGGTTGCCTGAAGTATTGACAAAACTCCCCACATTTGCAAACAGATTTTAGGAATTCCAATAATTAAACTGATGTGCAAAATTTTTCATCTGGCACATTAAATCCTTGACTCCTACTTACTGAAGTTTTTAAAAGTACAAATAATTGTTAGACCTCTACATTTGGAGGCAACAAGAATGCATTCAGATCTCTGATAATGGCAGATGTTAGAATCAATTAACACTAAAATTTTGAATTCAGTTTTGAGATCTGTAAGACTTTTAAAGATATTGAGTTCTTAAGTTTTGCTTTCTTGTAAGTTAACTTTAAATAAGATTCTAAATGAGGGAGCAGGGAGATAAAATACAGAGTTTTATTATGTCAAGATCCAGGAATAAATTAATTAGGAAGAGAAGAGACACAATGTTGTTGATTTTAGGCTTTAACAACGTACTGTCTCTGACTAGCACCTCTCCCATTTATCTTTTTAATGTATTTTTTTCACAAAATGCATACAATACATATCTATCCATTTATGCAGATTTTTTTAGTCTGTGAATTAGCGTTCATCATAATTCACGAGTGAGATTTAATATCCTCCCTTTGATATTAAAATCACGTATAAAAGCTTGTAAGGGATAAGTAAATAAAGAACTAGGCCATCTCTTTTTCATTATTAGCTGTGCTGCAGTTTTAGAAATCAAAGCTCTCCACACTCTTGTCCAGAAAGTCAGGCAGTAAATGTTTGCATGGCAGCAGCCCAGGAGAGTGGCTGCAGAAAGACCTGAGTTTGAATCTTTTTTCCTGCTATTTCCTCAATGTTTATCCATGATTCCATAGCTTATCTAAGCATCAGTCTTCTTATCTGTAAAATGAGGATGAAAACAACACCTATCTCTGGGATTGCACTACAACACATAGAATAATGGTTTAGGTGCCTAGAAGTGATCAGTGCAAAATTGATAGTGGTTATCATCAAATTGTAAGAGCAGTGGACAAGGGAAAGGAGAGAAAAGGTACCCTACTTTGCAAGAGTGGCACAGTTGTGGTATAAGAAGACTCCTGGTGAAGACTAGTTGGCACAATTGGCACATGTGGCTGGAGAGCTTATGGGATCGGGAGTATAGTATAGAACGTTGGTTTTGCCATCCACATGCAGATTCCCTTTCAGATAACTGAAGACATTTTCACTCTGGCCCCCATCACTCTGATTTAGCTTAGGAAAGGATTATCCATATAAGACAGCCATCACTGAGGGTACTTCTCACCATCCACCCATCTATGTCTCAAATTTCACTGTAAGGCTCATTTGGACAAATTAAAATGCAGACATCGAGGCTCCAACCCAGAGATCTGGATGTAGTAGATCTCAGCTAGTACTCAACCATATGCATTTTTCGATTAACAATCAACCATATGCATTTTTCGATTAACAAATCATAATTATATACATTTATGGGGTGCACTCTGATGTTTTGACATATGTATATGATGTGGCATAATTAAATGAAGCTAATTAACATATCCATCACTTCACTTACTTATCGGTTTTTGTGATGAGACATTTGAAATTTACTTAGCTATTTTACCATCTGCCTTTTTAACAAGAACCTTAAATTTTTATATATATATATATATTACATTAGGTATATAATATATATAAAACATAATATATATAATATATAAAATACATATGGTATGTATGTGCTGATGTCCACAAATCACGCTTGGAGAAACACTGTTGTAGATTGCATAGGCTCTGTCTTTTTATTAAATCAGAGTTCTGTCTCTCACAGAGTTACTCTAGCTTCCCCAATAAAGTGTCTTCCAAAAAAACTATATTTTAGTAATAATGTTTAAACTTTTATGTAGGGAAGACAAAAGAAATAGCCTTATGACGACATTTGTAACATGTAAGATGTTCACTGTTAAGTTTTTCATTGTCTTTTACCAATCTTATTAAATAGACATATCTTATTATAATTTGTCTTAATATTTTTAATTGCAAGAGATGGGGTCTAGTAATAAGTAATTGCAATAAGTAATTTTTCTGCCTGTTACTCTGAGAACCAGGAATTTCTCTGCATTAGGGCAAGTAGCCTCAGGCAGGCAACAGCTAACTAGCTGTCCAGCCCAATCAAACCCAAACCCAGAAGAACTAAATGTGTAAATCAGGATAAGTGATGGAGAGTCTGTCCTTGATTAGAAAGACGTATCTCTAATATCTCTCTATGCAAGAAAGTTTCAGCTCAATTTTTCCTTTATATAAATATATATACCCACACCTGAGGTTTACAGGTAGTTTTAATTTTTGTTTATTTCTTGAGCTAAGACAGAGGGGTGGGCTGGGAATAGATCCTTTTAAGCTTTGTAAAAAATCTATTTATTGTATGTTTGATCAAGCAATCCTTTCTTGAGAAAAATTACAGATAATATTTACCTAAGCCATTTTTCTGGCATAAAAATTCTGCCAGAGCTGTCCATCCCCACACCTCCAACAAATGCAAATGGATTTCAAGGTCCACCAAACCTTGTAAGAAGCCTGCATAAAGTGAGAAAGTCTCTAAACACTAAGCTGAGCTCTTCTTACCACACATCTGTAGGCACTCAATGAAAGCTGTTTGAATGAAAAAGGAATGAAGAAGCATATACCATTAACTGCCACTAGGAGACAAACAACTTGATATTGCAATGCTTGTGCACAAGTAAACAAACTGTACCTTATCTTTCCACATTCATCTTCCACTGTATGTATGTATGTATGTATGTATGTATGCATGCATGTATATAGAGATGGAGTTTCACCATGTTGATCAGGCTGGTCTCAAACTCCTGGCCTCAAGTGATCTGCCCACTTCCGCCTCCCAAAGTGCAGGGATTACAGGCATGAGCCACTGCTCCCAGACCATCATCTTCCATTATAATAGGTTAAACAAAAGTTACATGAACAATGATTTATTTATATGTCAATTTTAACTAAAATTGTTATCTTAGTACTGTTGTGTGGAGTTTTACAATGAGATAATTAGATTTTTGAGGCAAGAAAAAGAAAAAAAACCTTCAAGAAATATCTCTAACATATTTCAGAAAAATAAATTCCATCTAGTATTTTTTTTAATTTTATTTTTTGCCATGCATCACCCACTCAATTTTCTGGTTGAACAATAAAGTATAAAAAGCTAAATAATCCTAGCACTTTGGGAGGCCAAGGCAGGTAGATCATGAGGTCAGGAATTTAAGACCAGCCTGGACAAGATGATGAAACCCCATCTCTACTAAAAATACAAAATAATCAGCCGGGCATGGTGACGGACACCTGTAATCTCAGCTACTGGGGAGGCTGAGGCACAGATTTGCTTGAACCCAGGAGGCAGAGGTGGCAGTGAGCTGAGATCTGAGATCACACCACTGCACTCCAGCCTATGCGACAGAGCGGGACTCCATCTAAACAAAATTAAAACAAAAACAAAAACAAAAACAAAAAAAGAAAAAAGAAAAAGAAAAGTTAAATAGTGATTAAACTGAACAAACTGACATTCTACTCAAGGAAATGAAACTGTGCAGGATACAAATGAGTTTTATTAAAGCCCAAATATTTATCATATGCCATATTAAACAATAAATAGTCAAAGCATTTATTTCTTTTTAATAACAATTAATGTTCCTGGTAGTTTTTCCCACCCTCTGAAATATTTATATGGTATGCTTTTGTTTGATTTCCTTCATTCTTAATTTCAGTTTCCTTTGTACTTCTTGATCTTCAAGTATCGAATAATGTTTTGAAGTACAATTAGAAGTATCCAGAATTATTTCATATCTGAGTTAACCTTTCAGACAAATAAATGAAACATCTTATTTTTGTAGAGTTTATTCTACAAAAATATTCTGAGGAAGACCCAGGGTCCCTCTGGCCCCAACCAAAAAAAAAAAAGCCCTTTACCTTTCCTAGAATAACAAGGAAATGATTTTTTCTCCCCGTCCAGAACAAAAGGGCAAAAAAAGTTCTATAGTTTTGGAGTAAAATAACTATAAAGCAAGCTATAAAGGGATATGGTTGGCTGTCTCAACTATTCGACTTTATTTAAGAATCCTGCACGGAGGCTTAAAGAATGTTATTTCTGTAAGTACATAACTCATCTCTCATATCTGAGGTGCCACTGCAAGTAAGACGAGTGACAACATTTTGTCCCTGCACTGGAGTCCCTATGTGTAGAAGGCTGCAATCTTTCTCCTACAATGCTCTCCTGTAATGTTTCCAACCTTGAAAACCAGTGTGTCCACAGATCCCATTTGACTCATAGTTATGTTCTATTTGCCTGCACTGGCATTTCAAAGGAATGAAATAAAAGGGAGGGAGTAAAGAAAGCTTTAGGCAATGTTTAAAAGTTAGGTGATTTCCCATTTTTTTAAACACCGGATTTTTTGTTTTTCTTTAAAAATCAGCACATGTGGCATCACCAGGCCCATTTCCCAAGTCAAGGATCAGAAGAAACTAAGACTCATCTGCTTCCTTTGGAGGGAGCCTGTGCTCTGTAATTTATTCCAGCTCCCAGTCTGTTCCACTTGACTCAGTTGTAGACATCTGAGTTAACCTATCCACATGATATGGTAAGTGGGTTACTGAAGCGGTGAGACCAGTCTGCAACAGTGGATCTCACCCCTGGCTACACATTACGTTCACTTCCTAAGCTCTTAATTCCTGGGTCCCATTCCAGATCAATCAAATCAAAATCTCTACCAGGGAGACCCAAATATTAGTATATTTAAAGTTCCCTAGGTGGTTTCAATGTGAACCATGGTTTAAGAAAATGATGTTTGAATTTTTGCTCACATTTTCCCTTAAAAAAAAAAAAAAAAAACAGATGCTGGAAGTGATGCTAAATGTAAGCCCTAAAGGGAAGAAATTAAGACATTGCTAACCAAGTGGGAATTGATTGTTTCAGAAAAAGGGAATTTCAGACAAAGGGAATAATATAACAAAACATATAAGATTTAAGCTAGGATGATGTATTCAGGGAACTATAAACAGTTTGATAGTGAATGAGCAGACCAAGAGATAATGATGAAGAGAGACAGAGGAGCCTAGCTATACTAGACTGTTTATGTAATGCTTTTGCAGGTAGATAGTTGGAAATATTGCTGTTTTTGTTTTCTTTTTCTTTTATTTATGTATTTATTTTTATTTTTATTTTTTTGAGACACAGTCTCACTCTATCGCACATGCTGTAGTGTAGTGGCGCGATCTTGGCTCACTTCAACCACTGCTTCTCGTGTTCAAGTGATTCTCATGCCTCAGCCTCCTGAGTATCTGTGATTACCTATTTTTAGTAGAGATGGGGTTTTGTCATATTAGCCAGGCTGGTCTTGAACTCCTGACCTCATGTGATCCATCTGCCTCCACCTCCCAAAGTGCTGAGCTTATAGGCGTGAGCCACTGCACCCGGCCCTGTTTATGTTTTCTATTGTGTTTTCCTGTTGTGAAAAACTTGGAGGTGGTGATAAAGACACTGAGATGATGCATATAAAAGCATGTCAAAAGCCAAAGTGCTTACAAACATAATATGTCAATATCATCATCATTAGGTCACCTGAAAAATTTACAGAGACTGTATTCCAGATAGCCAAGAGGCAAGAGTAGGAGTCACATTAAAACTCTAATAAGATGCCTTCTCGCAGGCCATCATTACAAGTAACTAAAAATATATCATTAAAATATATTTGTTTTCATTGTATTGGCATAAACTTTCATCAAATTAACGTCTTTGCTGCTAAATCGATGGTTATTAATGCTAACCTTGAGACATGAATATTAAATTTTTACTTTTCTTTTTAAGCATTCTGTGTATCTTTCTTACTATATAAGCAATAAAATCTAACTTCTAATTACCAAGTATTTAATTTTAATTACTCCAAATGTATAATGTATTCCTATGGCAATTAAAAGTAAGATTCTACAAAAGGCCCTTTATTAGACTTTGGAAACTAGATGCATTTGATTTACAATTCCACTTACCCCGGTGTAAGTGGAGATAGAAACTAGGCATTTCAGCTTGAAATCTGTTCAACCTAGAGGTCATGTTGCTGCCATACATTTTATTGTTTTCCTTTACTTTGCAAATTAAGAGTTAAAAGTTACACAATATTAGTTTTTCAAAGCAAAGCCACAGATGCAAAGTAGATGGATTAACTTATGACAAAGAGGGCAAATGGAAATTCACTTAATTTTAATGACTCACACAAAAATACTGATAAAAATAATTAACATATTCTTAAAACATTAGAATAGCTTGTGAATTCCATGCAAATGGTATCACTTAGAGTTCAAATTCACATGTGAAAACAGTTTGCTATATGTGCAACTCTGGGTTCAACTAAATTAGATAGGGAATTGATATTTATATTCCTAAGTCTAACCAGTTTTTTTTAAGTATCACAAAAATCTCTCATTTCTTAAAGCAAAGAAAAAATGTTAATTGTCTTTTTGCATTTTAATTTTTTTGAATTTTTTATTTTACTTTAAGTTCTAGGGTACATGCCCCAAACATGGAGGTCTGTTACTTAGGTATACATGTGCCATGGTGGTTTGCTGCACATATCAACCTGTCATCTAGATTTTAAGCCCTGCATACACTAAGTATTTGTCCTAATGCTCTCCCTTCCCTTGCCCCCAGTCCCTGAATAGGCCCAGTGTGTGATGTTTCCTTCCCTGAGTCCACGTGTTCTCATTGTTCAACTACCATTTATGAGTGAGAACATGTGGTGTTTGGTTTTCTGTTCCTGTGTTAGGTTGCTAAGGATAATGGCTTCCAGCTTCATCCATGTCCCTGCAAAGGACATGAACTCATTCCTTTTTATGGCTGCATAGCATTCTATGGTGTACATGTACCACATTTTCTTTATCCAGTCTATCATTGATGGGCATTTGGGTTAGTTCCATGTCTTTTCTATTGTGAATAGTGCTGCAATAAATAGATGTGTGCATGTGTCTTTATAGTAGAATGATTTATATTCCTTTGGGTATATACCCAGTAATGAGATTTGCTTGTCAAATAGTATTGCTGGTTCTAGATCCTTGAGGAATCATCACACAGTCTTCCACAATGGTAGAACCAATTTACATTCCCACCAAAAGTGTAAAAGTGTTCCTATTTCTCAACAGCCTCACCAACATCTATTGTTTCTTGACTTTTTAATAATCTCCATTCAGGCTGGTGTGAGATGGTATCTCATGATGGTTTTGATTTGCATTTCTCTAATGATCAGTGATGTTGAGTTTTTTTTCATACGTTACTTAGCAACAAATATGTCTTCCTTTGAGAAGTGTCTATTCATATCCTTTGCCCAATTTTTGATGTTTTTGTTGTCGTTGTTCCTGTAAAGTACAGAGCCTTGTAGATTCTAGATATTAGACTTTTGTTGGATAGATAGATTGCAAAAATTTTCTCCCATTCTCTAGATTGCTTGTTCACTCTGATGATAGTTTATTTTGCTGTGTAGAAGTGCTTTAGTTTAATTAGATCCCATTTCTCAATTTTGACTTTTGTTGCAATTCCTTTTGGCGTTTTCGTCATGAAATCTTTGTCCATGCCTACATCTTGAATGGTATTGCCTAGGTTTTCTTCTAGGGTGCATATGGTTTTGGGTTTTACATTTAAGTCTTTAATCCATCTTGAGTTAATTTTTATATAAGGTGTAAGGAAAGAGTCCAGTTTCAATTTTCTGCACACGGCTAGCCAGTTTTCCCAGCACCATTTATTAAATAGAGAATCCTTTCCCCATTGCTTGGTTTTGTCAGGTTTGTTGAAGATCAGATGGTTGTAGATGTGTGGTGTTATTTCTGAGGTCTCTTTTCTGTTCCATTGGTCTATCTGCCTTGGTACCAGTACCATGCTGTTTTGGTTACTGTAGCCTTGTAGTACAGTTTCAAGTCAGGTAGCCTGAGGCCTCCAGTTTTGTTCTTTTTGCTTAGGATTGTCTTCCCTATATGGGCTCTTTTTGGTTCCATATGAGATTTAAAGTATTTTTTTCTAATTCTGTAAAGAAGGTCAATGGTAGTTTAATGGGAATAGCATTGATTCTATAAATTATATAATTTTTAAATTTATATGATTCATATATTTATAAATATATAATTTATATAATTATATAATTGTATTTATAATTATATTTTCATCTATAAAATTATATTTATAAATTATATAATTTATATATTTATAAATAAATTACATAATTTATATATTTAGAAATATATTTATAAATTATATATTTATAAATTATATTTATAAATTATATATTTATAAATAAATATATAATTTATATATTTATAAATAAATATATAATTTATATATTTATAAATAAATTATATAATTTACATATTATAAATCATATAACTTTATTAAAAATTATATAATTATAAACAATTATATAAATTATTTATAATTTTAAATCAATTTATATAATTTATATATTTATATATAATTAAATTAAAACTATATAATTTTATATGTATATATTTAAAAATAAATAATTTTTATTTAAATTATATAATTTATAATGAATATTTTTTTTTGAGACAGAGTCTCACTCTATCACTCAGGCTGGAGTTCAGTGGCTCAGTCTCAGCTCACTATAACCTCTGCCTCCCAGGTTCAAGTGATTCTCTTGCCTCAGCCTCCTGAGTAGCTGGGATTACAGGTACCCGCCATCACACCCAGCTAATTTTTGTATTTTTGTAGAGACAGGGTTTCACTATGTTGGCCAGGTTGATCTTGAACTCCTGACCTCAGGTGATCTGCCTACCTCGGTCTGCCAAAGTGCTGAGATTACAGACTTGAGCCACAGTGCCCAGCCAAATTTTTAAATAAATTTATATAATTTATAATTTATTAATTTTTTGAGGCAAGGTCTCACTCTGTCACTCAGGATGGAGTTCAGTGGTACTATCTTGGCTCACTGCCACCTCTACTTTCCAGGTTCAAGTGATCCTCCCACCTCAGCCTCGTGAGTAGCTGGGGCTATAGGTGTATGCAAAAATGCCCAACCAATTTGGTATTCATATATGTTTGTAGAGACAGGGTTTAATTATGCTGCCCAACCTGCTCTTGAACTCCTGGGCTCAAGGAATCCACCTGCCTTGGCCTTCCAAATTGCTGTTATTAAGGCATCAGCCACCATGTTTGGGCAAGTGCCAATATTTTAAAAGCAATATGGAGAATGTCTAAGTTGACTCAGGGTTGATATGAAAATTAAATGAAGTAAAATACATAAAGCACTTAGAACACTGCAGGTCATATGTCAACCCAAAGGAGAGCATCTTTGTGGTAGAACTACAGATGAGCACAATAATAGGCTATTTCTGAGTAGTTTTGCCCAAGAGTTCAGGGAGAGCAAGGATACGCAAACTGGATGGGTAACTAAAGAGCAAATTAACTCAAGTCTTTCATTCAGCCTGTTTGGAGTTTCCCTGTTTTTTTGTAAGCAAACAAAAGGATTATAGAACAATTAGGGCTAAAGCCAGTTTTGTTTTACATGGTGAAGTTATACTGTCAATCTAAGAACAAATTTCACACATAAGATCTTTCATACATAAAAGCTTCATATATGACTTCTTCCAATGAAGACACAACTACAAATCAGCAAATTAGAACAAAATCTTCAGCATTCTGGCCTTTAGAGATCAAAATCATGTGAGTTATCTCCCTCCCCATGCTATCAAGTCCCACACCCACAAACATGGGTCAACTTTCCTAAATCCTCGTTCTCCTCAATGTGAATAGTTAATCAAGGTCACTTCTATAAGGTGAAAGTGAAAGAACAAGATCCTCTCCACCCTCCCATTCCACACCCCCACACACACAGTATTTCAAGGGCAAGAAATGATTTGAAATAATATCACCAATAAAAATAATAATGACATCAAACTTGGGCCTACAAAAGAGAATATCAAAAGGACAATGTGCTGACAAAAGTCTAAGGAAATACAATGAAGAAAAGATAATCAGAGAAAAAGAAGTACTTGGAAATTAAGAATTAAGGATAGTAGCTTGATCAGGTTCTGATCAAAAGTAGATTGACCCCCAGATCATATCTTCTCTGAGGAATATGAGGATGAAAAGAGTATGATAGTGTTTGGATCTCTGTCCCCATCCAATTTCATGTTGAATTCTAATCTCTAGCATTGGAGGTGGGCCCTGAAAGGAGGTGATTGGATCATGGAGGTGGATTTCTCATGAATGCTGTAGCACCATTCTCTTGGTGCTGTCCTAACAATAGTGAGTGACTTTTCATGAGGTCTGGCCCATTAAAAGTACATGGCACCTCCCTCCCTCCACTCTCTTGCGCCTGCTTTCACCATGTGAAGTGCACCAGGTGCCGGCCTTTCACCATGCGCCTGCCTCCACTTCACTTCCTGCTATGATAGTAAGCTTCCTGAGACCTCCCCAGAATCATATGCTGCCATGTTTTTTGTACAGCCTGCAGAACTCTGAGCCACTTAAACTTCTTTTCTCTATAAATTACCCAGTCTCAGAGCCTCCAGTAATTTTTTCTTTTTTTTGAGACGGAGTCTCAATCTGTCGCCCAGGATAGAGTACAGTGGCACATGGCACGATCTCAGTTTACTGCAACCTCCATGTCCCAGGTTGAAGTGATTCACCTGCCCCAGCCACATGAGTAGCTGGGATTACAGGCAGCCACCATCACGTCTGGCTAATTTTTGTATTTTTAGTAGAGATGGGGTTTCACCATGTTGACCAGGCTGGTTTCGAACTCCTGGCCTCAGGTGATCTGTTTGCCTCAGTCTCCAAAAGTGCTGGGATTACTGGTGTGAGCCACCACGCCCGGCCTCAGGTATTTATTTGTAGCAATGCAAGAAAGGCCTAATATGGAGCATGCAAGTAGTTATTGTTCTTCATTATAAGCCTTTTTTTTTTTTTTTGGCTGATTTTTTTAAACCATACATATGTAAAATAAAATTTATTTTTAAAGAACTATGTTAATTAAGACTGCTGTAAAATGTTAGGATTTTTATGCAATTATCTGACTTCAGTCATTGATGGAACTAGTTTTTGGAAGTGTCAATGCCTATCAGTTAAAAACGTAAGTGAACAAGTTTGGTGTATTATTTATTGCAGAGGGAAATGCATACCACAGGGGAACCACTTGTGAAGTAGCTCAGTACAACAGTGTCAGAAGAACCTATTATAGAATTGGGGCTTTTGTTGAATAATTTTAAGGAAGATTCTGAGGAAGTGGAAGTTGGTCCTACATTGTGCATTGTCAGAAAGCAGAGGAAATTTTAGGATTAGATATCTCAATAAAACTTACAGAGAGGGCAGGCTACAGCAAGCCTAAAATTGAACCTAGTAAAGAAGGAGCATTTATTGAGACAGGAAGATGCCTAGTTTAGTAAGAGAGACAGAGATCTGATATATTTTGTGGTATGCACAGTGACACAGTCTGAAGTAGGTGGTTTATGACATTATTTATGCTCAACAGGAGAACAACATGGCATAGCTGCCAGTGTCAAATCAGTTTGTAATAACCTGAGGTCCAGCTATGAGCATCAGATCAGTTGCTGGATGTCACTGGCTGCTTTCTTCTTTCTTAGAAGAAAACCAAGAGGGATATGTCTAGAAATAACTATTGATAGTTTGTGATTTTGATTTACATGAATTGGGTTTTTTATGTGTGAGTTTTTCCTTGGGAAATTACAGTTTCCTTAGTAATCAGAGATCAAATCTTAATCACACGTGTATACCCACAAGAGGCAACCCAGATGGGTTAGGTTTTTATTCTTCCCACAGAGGCTAAGCCACAAGGCTAACATCACTTAGCCATTATCTGGAAGAGTTAGGACTAGAAATGGTGTTTGGACAAAAGCTTCTTGGTGCTGTGTTGATATCGTCTCCACGTGGCATCCCAGTAAGATGGATGTCTCACTACTGTTTGGGAGAAGGGCGTGATGCATTATTGTGATTTGTTCCACCATATGCCTTTCACATGGGTTTTGCCCTGTGCTACACATGTGGGCTGGTAGAGCTCTAAGGATTTAGTTCCATTGCTTTAGACCAAAGGGACTTCTGAAGAGGGCTAAAGCCTGAACTGCCAAGTGCCATCCTCATCTAATAGGGAACAGCTAGTTTGTTCCTGGACTAAGGCAACAGATGTTTCTAAAGTTTCTGCCAAATGTTTAGCAGCAACATGACGCTAGAAGTACAGCAGAAGGTACGACAGATGTACGTACAATACGAGAAGCAGAGGGCGGGCAATGACAAGGGCCTGCTCTTGAGTTTAGTGCCAACAATCACCATCACAGAGAACATTAAGTACAATAAGTGTAGCAGTGTTCCTCAATACTATGCCATTAGGACCATATTTATCTCACTTGTTAACTGTACAATGCAGAAAATTCATGAAATATATTACTGTGCAAGACCATTCACAAATCCAATGAACAGTAAGTGGGTGCCCATTGTGAATGACGTACTGATGGGTGATGATGACATTTTCAAATAAATATGTATATCCTCAAGGAATTTTGACACCAATCTTGGTGCCATATTACCTGTGTTCTTATGGTTGTCACTTACTAGCTGGGTGGCCTTGGAAAAATCATTAAAATTTTAAATCTTCAATTACGTTATTTATAAAAATTAGGGAAAAATACCTTCTGCAGAGAGCTGTTATGAGGATTGAGATATGACATAAAAAGTTCTCATCCCTGTATGTAGTACTTCATGAATGTTATCTATTATTATTTGTAATGAAGTTCTTCCCTACTGTATTTATTTAATAGTGATAGTTTGAATGTATCCCAAATAATGTAGAATGCAGAGAAAGAAAAACTCATGAGCCAAAACTTATGCTTAAATGTATCAAAAAATAATATAGTAATTTTCTCCATCAAAGACATATCTCTACCATTAAACAAAAACTCTGCATGCCTGCAGAAAGCAAATAATGGCCCCTCAAAGATGTCTACTTTCTGATCCTTAGAATTTGGATATATATTAGAATTTGGATATATATTATCTTATATGGAAAAAGGGGCCTACAGATGTAATGAAGGGTATGAACATTGAGCCCGGAAGATTGCTCTGGATTATCCAAATGGGTTCAATTAATCACCACGATGCTTGGAAGTGAGGAAGGCAGGAGAGATGATCTCAGTAATGCAATATGAGAAAGACTGGACCTAGACTTGCATTGTTGGCTTTGAAGATGGGATGGGGCCAAGAGCTGAGAATGTGGGAAGTTTCTAAAAGATGCAAAGACAAGGAACAGATTCTTTCCCAGAGCTTCCAGAAATTAACAACAGCCCCACTGACACCTTAAATGCAGCCTAGTAAGACCCTCATTAGACCTCTAACCTGCAAGACTATACAGTAAAAATGTGTGTATTTTTATTGTCTCTTTGCTTTATTAAATTATATTGGCAAAATGACTAAGAGACACTTAATGCATGTGTAGTGTGTATGCTAACAGAAAAGAACGATAGCTCCTTAATGAAGATTCACCTTGTCTATTACATAACTAAGTCAAATATACCAAGTCCATTATAGAAACTTAAATTCTAGGATGTCATATCTGGATGGTCACTGCAAACTCCTCTACATGTACTTTAGAAATTCCTTGAATTTGACAAAGCTGAAAAGCAGTTCAAAAACAGGGGCCAGAAAATGTAGAAGGAAAGTAATTTGAAAATGTTCTGAAGGAAAGACAGAAAGAGAAAATTGTATGGTAGGCCTAAAAAAAATAGTGATATATGTGCAGATTGACTTCAAGACCTTAAATATCCCTTTGCACACCTTTTACCACTTCACAGGGGGCCTTGTAGTTTGTTGTGATTTGGGCAATACCAGAAAAATCGGAATCAACAACCCCAACAACCTTGCCCTCCCTAATATTCATATAGTTAATCATTATTTAGCTTAAGGTAATTTTCTCCATTAAAATTGTAATCTTAGGAGCAGTGAGCACACTTTGTTATTTATACTGGGATTTTACTAAGCTTCTAAATTCTACACAGCAAGTTCCTCCACCCTGTTCCACAACTATCTTTCAAAAAATAATAAAATGCTCCAAAACTTTTTCTTAAAAGTTAAAAAATTAAATCTCCAATAAGCTTTACAAATATTATAAATGCAAAAGGGAAATTTGAAAGTAAGGCCTTATTGACATTGATATATGGAGAACCCGCTGAAACTTAGGACCTGTGATCATTTGTAAACTTTCGTGTCTAACCTCATGATCACTGTTTCTTCTCATTAAAGGAGAGATTAGTTTTCTATTTTTAAGTAGACTTACTTCTCCATCGATAGGCATAAATTATAACTTTTCTAGAACATTGACTAAAAAATTAATTACTTTTATATGAATCCAAAGTCTTATTTTAAAATTCCAAAACCTCTCAACTTAATTCTAAGTTTCATTTTATTTTAAAGTATATTAACATGATCATACTGTAAAATGGAAAGATTTATCTTGTGGTAAAGTTAAAATTGTCATTATATTTTTAGACCATGAATTTTAACACTCTCTAGAGAGTTAGTGTTGGAATTATGTCCAAAATCAAAACAGGAAATGAACAAGGTCATTAAATTAGAGTAGTTAGTGGTTTTACATATTTTTGTTTTGCCAAAAATTTCTCTATCAAAATGTGATCTTTCCTAGATTAAAGCATGATTCTTTTTTCTTGATAAGCATATTTAACTGTACACATCTGTACCATGAGTCTAAAATGTGTATTTTTGATATTCCAGATTTCTCTTCAAAATTTAATGGTGTATCCTAGAAAATCAGGAAAATTTCTCTAATTATGCAAATAATTAAGATTTGTAAAATGTGTTAATATTTTCAGGCAAAAGTATAAGGCAGTGAAAATCACAAAGATCAATAACTCAAAGACTGTGAACACTTCCTTTTATTTTCCATTGCTCCCTGAAAATTTAATTTAGTTTACTTTACCTAAGACATAATGTGGTACAACTGAACCATACTAATTGAATAGGGACACCATAGCCTATATATTACAAATAATATGAATTTAGAAAGTGAACATTAAGAAGGCTACATTTTCAGACTACTAAGACAGTAAGTTTTTTGTGTTTTGGAAGTAGTGCAATAAATGAAGAATTATTCTAAGGACAACTACTCATTGCCTAAAGCAACCTATATTCAGGTCCAAGATACGGCTTAGGATTTCATGATTTCCTTTTATATTTTATCTAAAATGTAGCAGTAACATATCAGTTACTAAGAGACCAGGTTCCAAAATAATTTGAAGCTTAACATTCAGAACCAATATGCTGTTGCTTTTCCCTTCAATTAACCTAGCTTATTCCATCAAGAATTCTTTAACTCCTTGGCAAGCTAAACCGTAAATAGGCACAACAGCTATAGTCATTTACTGTAAATGAAATAGAATATTCTGCAGAGACGAATAGAACAACAGTAGGTTGCAGAGGGAAGATGTAGGAATCAGAACTGTGTTCTAATTGAGATACCGTCTTCAGGAAAGTTTCTTTACTTTCCTGAACCTTGAAGTACTCATTAGAAAAACTGATGCTAATAATAATACCTATCTCATGGTGTTAGTGTAGAAATTATTGAGAAAATTCATGGAAAACATTTAGTACAGTATTTGGCACAAATAAAAGTACTGTACGAAAGCTTTCCATAATGATAATAAACAGAGTTATTATCATTTTTAATGCTTTCTTGAGAATTTAAGCTAATTTAGAAACTCACTGAATTCAAACATTACTTTTAGAACCATTTTAACTGCCTTTTTTGAAGACCAGATATTAATTTACTTTCTATAATTAAAATGGCATGGCACTATATTGATCTGAGGATTCCTTTTCTAAAATTTACCCTTAAAAGTTATCTGCTTTTGTACAGAAAGTTACTCCAACTTGTTGTTTTATTTTTTATTTTTTTCAAAATCCCATTATATCCACTTCTTTTTGCTCCATCAACCTTTAAATGGCCTTTGGCCAAAAGCCATAAAACGCTGACCTAAAGGTTGCTGCTCTGCTCTTAACTGTGTCCTGAAATAGTTTTAATGGAACTTAGAACCTCAAAGACTCTCAGGGTTAGGAAAGATCTCAAATGCCATTTAATTCAACTTCCCTTACCCTCATCCAACATCTATGACATCTGCAAGTCATCACCGAGATTTTAGTGAAAACCCCCTAGTGATAAAGACATCACTGCCTCAAGAGACAGCTAACTTTCAGACAGCTGCCACAAAAGTTAGAGCAGTTGTTAAGAAGCCACAGAAGATCTCCCTAGAAAGAAGCAGATGTTCTTGACTCATTTTTAAACATAGAACTGCAATCATGTCTAAGAAAACAACTTAAAAGCTCAGCCATATCTCATCTTTACTCCGTTGACAGCTGTTACATAATGTATTTTATTTAAGGAATCAATAGGTATGTTATATGAGCATAGCTTTCTTACAAAGATATCAAAAATTGTTTCTGCTGTAGTAAAGCAATGCCTCCATTAGAACTCTGTCTTGTCTCCTTTATCTATGAAATGGAAGAAAGATGCTAGCCACTTCCTAATTGTTGTGGAAACTACCTGAGGTTACTCACATCAAACGCTTAGCACGCAGTACTAGGGACATAATAAGCATTCAACAAACAGTGGTAAGCACTAGAAATAATGCCCATGAAGTGCCTAGCAACATGCGTGGCTCATCGTGTATATTCCAAATATGTAATTATTACTCATTAGGCCATTTGCTTCATCAGCCAAGACCTCAATTATTGCCTGAGAAAAAATATAGCTTGACAAGTGCTACTACATGAGGAGCAAGATAACTGGTTAAAATGTTGATAGAATATAACAAGAATGTGACACCATTATGGACTTTCCCAATAAAGAGAATTTCACCACACTGTGAACAAGGAAGCATTATGGGACCCATGGCAAAAGCAGACTTATGATTGCTTTGTACCAGAGTGAAAGACCATGCTGTGCTGTGTTTAAGAGCCCAGGTTCTCTATAATTAGGATACAGGGTAGCTGAAATTGGGGAATACCCATGAAGCATTTCCATGTTTATTACAATTCAGAAATATTACTTCCTCAAAATTGCCTCCACAATAAGAGAGAGCAGAACAAATAGTTATGTATAGGTTAACTAAAAATGTCACATTTCAAGTATGTTTCTCCATTATCTCTCAGATCTACCCATTCCCTCTTATGATTCCACAGCCTCCATCAACCCCGGTACCCCATGCCTTCAACAGCCACCTATCTGATTCTCCAGCCTCCCACTTCTACTTATCCTGCACAGAGATGCCAAAGGGTAGAACAATCTTCCTCTGATAGCAATGTCATCTTCTTGCTCAGGAATTCCCCGCTGGTCAATATTGCTCATCCTATCAGATCCTACCTTCTTGATCCAGCCTTCCACCCTCTCTCCCATCATCTTCCACTGGTCTATGAACTATATCTTGAATTCAGCACCCTCCAGGGATTTCAGAGGATTTCAGAGGAAATGCTTCCTACCATCATCCCACCAGTTCCTGCCTTTCCTCCTCCAAGTCTAGCTCAGAATTCAATTCCTGTAAGAATTCCGCAGACACCTTTTACTGATGGGAAAACAGCTTTTCTGTATTCTGTTTGCATCATATTAACATTCACCTCCTTGCATGTTGCTTTCAAATGGCTTTAATCCCCATGATGCATGAATATTTTTCATCCCAAATTTACTGGAATGTCCTTCCAGGATTAGTCCATGTCCTTCATTTCATACAGAAGCCCAACAAGTTGTGTCTTCAGGGACTGAGAAGTTCTAGTTCTTTGAAGGGATTATAATTACATTCTACTCATTTTGAGTGAGTTGCAAATCATTCCAGTGTCCTCTGTTTTGTTTCTCTTCTGCAAGAGGCAGGAAATGCAGGTTGAAATAATTCAGAGGGGTAGAGTGCTTACATGCTCTGCCAGTCTACTGTGGATAATGCCACATATTGATGCAGCATTTTACCATTCACAAACTGACCTCACATTTGTTATTTAATTTGAGCCTCAAGTAAATTAAGCAAATTACTCACCTTTCCCAATTAGTTACCAACTGGCAGAGATGAGAAAGAACTCAAAATCTGTTGAGTAAAAGCCCCGTACTTTTCCACCACCACGCCAGAACTGCCTCCCTACAGTGAAGCCCTCTCCTTCACCCTACCTGTATTTGTACTCACTCTCCTCTACAGGAACCATCTTGCCTTGACTTTCCATTGCTACCCTTTGCCCCTGATTTCTTCTCTATGTTTGCACTATGACAATTATTAAAAGGGAATTTTGGTACTTCTTCTTTATCATTACTTTTTTTTGGTTTCCAAAATGGAGTCTCGCCCTGTCACCCAGGCTGGAGTACATTAGCACAATCTCAGCTCACCACAACCTCCGCCTCCAGGTTCAAGCGATTCTCCTGCCTCAGCCTCCTGAGTAGCTGGGACTACAGGTCTGCGATGCCACACCCAGCTAATGTTTGTATTTTTAGTAGAGATGGGGTTTCACCATGTTGGTCAGGCTGGTCTCCAATTCCTGACTTCGTCATCTGCCCGCCTCGGCCTCCCAAAATGCTGGGATTACAGGCATGAGCTGCAGTGCTGGCCTCTTTCTTTAAATCTTTAAATATATGCTTCTCTGTGCTTTGCACATAATATATCAGATATTGCACATAAATACTAATTGGATAAGCCAAAGCAAATATTCCAAAATAAGTTTTAGTTTCCATTAATTCAGTAGTAATAACCAAATTTCCAGGATAAAATACAATTATATTGGTAAATACTTAAAATGCCCAAATTAATTGCCCATCTACTTGGGCTCCAGGTCATTTGTGGAAACCTATACAATGTTTTAGCATGCACCTTATCTAACCCCTCAATACACTTCAGTAACTGTCCAGCTGAAAAGAGTACACCAGGCAGAAAAAAATCACAAAGCTGCCTCTTCCTCTATCCTCAGGAAAATCAAAATATTTTCTATGTAAATGACCACTTAGAATACCAGTTCCACACACTCTAGTTGATGTTATCTATTTAATTGCTTCCAGACTTTTTTTTGAAATTTTGAAAAAAAGAATAATTGAATAAAGGAAAAGTGTTACTTACCTTTACATTTCTCTTGTTCCCCTTCCGAACTTGCCCCCCTCCCCTTCACACTTTGTCCTCTAAACATAGGCATATGCACATCCAAACACACACATACACACACACACACACACACACACACACACACACAGTCACTCATGGGTAGCAGACAGTCAATACAACTGACAAATTGTTGACTGACTTCCTTTAGGAAATCATAGAGTTGGAAAGTATCACCAAAACAAAACAAAACAAAATATATCAATGAAGCTATTTTTACTCTTTATTGCAGAGAAAAGAATCCATCCAAAACTCTCCTGAAAGAGTTTCCACAACCTCCCAAGATTTCCTATCAGTATGTTCTTTTGCATATTTAACCTAAATCATGTTGTATAGGAGCAATGTAGTATTAAAGGAAGTTTGACTAGAGTATAATCTTAATGTTGAAAGACAACAAGGAATAGAAGTGAATAAGCAAAGTGAAGCTATATACTGGAGAATGTTAAATGCTAGTTTGTTTCTAAGCTAAGGAAATCAATTAATTAAACTATGAGGCAGGAAAGAAACACAGTTTTAGTTAAAATGATCAAAGCAGCACACACACACACACACACACACACACACACACGTTTACAGGCTGACTTTTTCTGAAGTGCTCCCCTGGAAATCCCCCTTCTCTAAATGCATCTCGTGTTCTGAGTGTGAAGCTCATAGGTGCAACGCCAACTGCTACTACAGAAATAGCTACTTTCAATGGAATTGAGTTAAGTTTGGCAAAAATGACATTTTTTTATTGAGGCTTTCACTTTTCCTCTTCTTTTAGTTTTTTTTTTTTTCTTTCTTTCTTTCTTTTTTTTAAATAGAATGCTCAAAATATTCCTACTGCTTTGGCTGGTTTATGCTTAAAACAGTTCCTTTCTACTTATATACAACATGCTAATGTAATTTGACTATGCAAACTGCAAAATTTCATTGTTTGTATTTTAAACAGGATCTCCCTCAAAGATTAGTTGCTCTCTACACATGTATAGACGTGAATTAAAAAACACTTAACAGTTTTTACTTGATAACTTTTCTTTCCTGTGAGGAGCAGAATAAGTTAAAGGAGTAACAAAGAAGTGGGACGGGCAGCTAGGGAGAAGATGGCTCTGGTTGGATTCATTGGTGGGATATTAGCTATTCACAGATAACACCCTGAATAACACACTGCCACCCTCATGCTCAACTGAAAAACTCTGAAGGAACAGAAAGGCATAAAAATATAGTGGCAACTGCATTAGCATGATTGAAGATTCATGAAAACTAGCTCCCGTTTCTACCTGTGCTACTGACTAGCTGTGCATCTTTCAGTTAGACGCTTAACTTCTCTGAACCTCACTCACTAGTGACTGAATCAGTATCCATGTCTATTTTACTGCAAAGCTAAATACTTTTTCCACCACATTGCCATGCATATCAGAAAAGCAAAGTCTATGGGTGTCTGGTAGTTTATGAGAAAATGGGAGTTGGCACAGAGGTGTGAAATCATTGCTCCATGTCATCAGCTAATGAGGGATTTTGGTAGCTGTTAAATCAAAATTAAAGTATCCTTCTGCCAAGTTGAAGCCTATAGAGCTTTTGCAGATTTTTATTCCAATTTACAATTCCAAATATACAACCTGGTATATTGAATAGCATCATAATATGTTAATAGTGTTTTTAAACATCTTTTTATATACTATGTCAAACTAGTCTAGCATTCATATGAATTTGGAAAACTGGAAGTCAGTTAATATGGTTGACACTAAGCTCATAATATTATGGACATACATGTGTTTAAGAGTGAATTAAAGAAGACTGAAAATTTAAAACACTGCATGTAGTTCCTAATTCCACCCTATCCTAATTTTCCAAATATACCATAAAAATGAAATATCTGAACAAAAGAAACTAGTCTGGTACTTTAATCATCAGATCTATTTCCATAATACATCCAGATCTGGTTCAAGCCTCATATATCACAGCAGTTTTGTAAATTTTAACTAGCAACATTTCTGGCAAATGTTCTTATGAATCTAATGAAAGGCAAAAAAGAGACTCCAGATTCAGAAATTCATGAGGATGATAAAATCTGGCAAGATCTGTATTATATATAATATTTATTTTTAGTGGAAGGATCTATTTTGAGGTTGTGGGGATTTTTTTGTCTCCTTTGTTGAACTAGAAAAAGCAGCTATACTATTCCAACAACCTACATTTTTATTTCTGTGTTAAAACCCGAAAGCTTTTTTCTGCTGAGAAATTGTATAACTAGTATCTATGGTAAAGTTTGGTTATACAGTAGTCAAGGCATTGTTTCCTAGGAAACCAGTAAATGTTTTAAAAGTATTAAATGTAAGCTAGCTAGTGCTTACCACTGTGATAAAATGATGATTTGAGACCTCAACTGCCAGAACTCCTTGACCCAGGAAAGGTAAATAAGACATGACCAATTACTAGGAGGAAAAGATTCTTTATTGTTTTTAAACAAAAAAACACATATACTGCTGTACTTAACCTATTTCCTACCTTACACTCCATCCATAAAACAATGCTTTCAGCACAAAAGAAAGACAACTACAATTCAGATAGGCTCCATAGGTGGTGCAGAGTAGCATGGCAAGAGAAAATAACACCCTTACTGCTCATTCTCGACATATACTGTGGCTTTATAAGAAAGATCTTTAATTCAGGAGAAAATAAAGAACTATTCTCTGTTTTTGGCTCTGTAGTTTTCTACTTTTGGGTAAAAACACCTCTCTGAACTTCAGTTTCTTCATGTGCTAACTTCATCAGAGAGCTTTGTAAATATCTCTTTTAAAATACATGAATGAATCAAACAAATAAAGAATTTAGTGGAAAGTCAAGTCCTGTAGAAATGCACACAAACTTACTGGATTTCAGTGACTGTTATAAGCATTCTGCATTCTGCCATTTGCCCAACTGTGAAGGCTCCTCTTCTTCTCACCCACCAATCAGTCAGCATCAACTCACAAGCCCCATAGGTAGTCCCTTTACATCAATCATCTTTCCATCTTTACTTCAACGGTTCCAAGTTAAGACTTCATTAGCTTCCCCTAACTTGTCTGCCTGCCTAAAACATCCTCCAAACTTTAGGACATCCTGCAAATAGCTCTAAATTAATCTCCTCTAAAAATCAACAGGGTAACTGGATTGTTTGTAACAAAGGATAAAGGCTGGAGGGGATGGATACCCCATTTTTCATGATGTGCTTATTTCACCCTGTACACCTGTATCAAAACATCTCATGTACCTCATAAATATATAAATCTACTATGTGCCGACACAAAAAACTAAAAATATAAAAAATTAATTTAATTTTAAAAAACAACAAGGTAACTTTCCTAATTAAATGATTCAATGGTTCTTTATCACCCACCTACTGCATAAAGGAGTAAAATGCAAGGCTTTCTCCACAGCTGGGCTCAGTTCTACATTTCCAAACCTCTCCAGTCCTTTCTCTATCAACTCTGTACCTTATCAGAACTGAAATATTCAGGATTCCCCAAAGAACCACATAGCTTCATCTATCTGCACCGCACCTTGGCATTGAAGTGTATTTGTAAATCCAACACAGGGATGACAAAAAACTCTTCCCTTTTCGATAAGCTTTTTCAAATATAGTTAGAAGGTTGACTATGGGGATAAATTAATTTCACATACAGTTAGTATGGCAGTCCATTCCTTCCTATTTGCTGAGCTATCACCAAGTTGCTGCTACTCCCATCTTTTAAGTGGATCCTGCAGTTGGGCTCCTGACTTTCAGTTTCATCCTCTTCCTCACAGTTCATTCTCTATTTAGCCCCTAGAATGAGCTAGTCCTAATTTTTCGCAGCTTTCTTGAGGCATAACTGACATGCAGTAAAATACACAAATTTTGTATAAAATATACAAAAATATGTAATATACAAAATAATATAAATCGAAAAGTTTTGGCATATGTTTATACTAATGAAAACATCACCACAGTCAAGATAATGAACATCTCACTCCCCTCAAAGGTTTCCTCCTGACACTTTGTAACTTCTTGCACTCATTCCTCTAGATTAGTTTGCATTTTCTAGAATTTTATATAAATGGTATTATACAGTATACACTCTTTTGTTTCTAGATTCTTTCACTAGCATAATTTATTCAGGTTGTAGTGTGTTTCAGCAGCTTATTGCTTTTTATTATTGAGTAGTATTTCATGTGTGCATATACCACAGATTCTTTATCCATTTACCTGTCGATAGACATTTGCATTGTTTCCAGTTTCTAGCTATTACATATAAATCTGCTATGGACATTTATGCACAAATATTCATGTGAACATCTTTTGTTTTTCTCTTGGGTAAATATACAGGGGTGGAATAAGTGGATCTCATGGTAGATGTATGTATAACAGTTTTTAAAAAAACCATCAAAATGTTTTCCATAATGGTTCTATTATCTTACATTCCCACCATCAGTGTACGAGTTCATTTCTTCTGACTTGGTATGATCACTCTTTTAATATTAACCATTTAATGATTCACATCATGGTTTGCACTTTTCTAACGACTAATAATGTTGAGCATTTTTTCATATGCTTATTTGGTTTTCATATATCCTCTTTGGTGAAATGTCTGTTTAAATATTTGCCAATTTTTTTTTAGTTGTTCTTTTTGAATTTTGAGGTTCTTTTCGTATTTTGGATATAAATCCTGTATCAGTTATTTTATTTCCAAAACATTACCCTAGTCTGTTACATTCTTTTTTATTCTTTCTTACAGACAGAAGTTTTTAATTTGATAATGTTCAATTTATCAATTTGCTCTTTTATGGATTGTGCTTTTGTTGTCATGTCTAAGAAATCTTTGCCTGCTCAAACCCAAGTGCACAAAGTTTTGATCTTATGTGTTCTTCTAAAAGATGGAAGGTTTATATATAAAACTATTTTATTAATAGTTTCAGGTTTTACATTCAAGTCTACAGTCCATTTTGAATCTTTCTGTATTCAGTGAGGTAAGGATTATATTTTTGCAGGTGGATATCCAATTGTTCCAGCACTCACTGTTTCTTGAAGAATATCTCTTTTCCACTTAATTGCCTTTGTGCTTTTGTCAAAAATCATTTATCCATATATATGCGTGTGGGGGGCTGTCAGTTTCTGGACTCTCTATTTTGTTCCATTATTCTATTTGCCTATATTTATGCCAACAGCACACTGCTATGCTCTTGAAGGATAAACCTTAAGTGGTGTTAGTCATCCATCTTTTTTCTTCCTTTTAAACAGTTTTTGGTTATTTTGAAGTCCTTCGCATTTCCATGTTAATTTTAAAATTAGTCTATCAATTTCTACAAGTACACCTGCTTGGTTTTTCATTGGGATTGCCCTAAAACTATAGATCAATTTTCTGAAGAATTGACACCAATATTATGAATGGCACATGAATGTATTTTATATTTCCATTTACTTATTTTTCTTTATTTCATTAATGGTCTGTAGTTTTCAGTTTACAGGGATTTTTTTACATCTTTATCACACTTCTCACTAAGTATTTTATATTTTTATGATATTGTAAGAGATATCATATATCATATTTCAATTTCTGAGGGTATATAGAGAAATACAATACATTTTGCATATTGACATAGTATCCTGCATCTTACTAAACTCATTTCCCAGTTCTAGTAGCTTTTCTATATATTCCATCTGATTTTCTACTTACATGATATTACCTGAAAAAAGCTATTTATACTCCATCCCTTCCAATATAAATATATTTTTATTCTTGCCTATCACATTAGCTAGAAGCTCCAGTACAATGTTGAACTGAAGTGGAAAGAGAGGCGTCCTCATCTTGCTCCTGATCTTAGGGGAAAAATATTCAATTGCCCACCATTAAGTATAATGTTAGCTGTGGGGGTTTTGTAACTGCCCTTTATGAAGTTAAGAGTGTTCCCTTCTATTCCTGTGGAGAGCTTTCAGCAGGAATGGGTATTGGCTTAAGTTCAGTGCCTTTTCTGTGCCAATTGAGATGATCATATAGTATTTTTGATTCGTTTTTTGTTGTTGTGGTGCTTTTTTTTTTTTTTTTTCTTTTTCTTTTTCTTTTTTTTTTTTTTTTTTTTTTTTTGCTGGTTAATTTAGTAAATTACAACTTACTTTCAAATGGTAAACCAACCTTATATTCATAGGATGTACACCAGTGGGGATAATGAGGAATTATCTTTATTAAAATTTTGTTAGATTCTATTTGCTAAAATTTTGTTAGAGTTTTTGCATTTATGTTCATGAAGCATCTTGGTCTATAGTTTTCTTCCCTTCTAATTCCCTTCTCTTTCTCATATCAGGTAATTCAGGTTCCATAAATTGATCTGAAAATATCCCTTCCTTTTCAATTTTCTGAAAGAGTGTGTACAGAATTGGCATTGTTTCTTCTTTGAATGTTTTATAGAATGTACCAGTGAAGCCCTCTGGATCAATAGTTTTCTTTATTGGAAGCTTTTAAATATAAACTTAATTTATTCGATAGATATACCACTGTTCAGGTCACCTATTTCTTCTTGAGTGAGCTTTGGTAGTATGTGCCTTTTAAATAATCTGTCCATTTCACATAAGTAAATTTCATGTAAAATGTATTGGCATAAAGTTGTTCAAAAAATTTCCTTATTATCCTCTTGATATCCATGAAATTTGTAAAATGCCTCTCTCTCATTTCTGACATTGATAATGTGTGTCTTCTCCCTCTTTGCTGATTAAGTCTAGTTATAGAGGTTTATTATTTTTTGTTTTTTTTGTTTGTTTGTTTTTGTTTTTGTTTTTTTTTTTTTTTTTTTGAGACAGAGTTTTGCTCTGTTGCCCAGGCTGAAGGGCAGTTCCATAATCATGGCTCACTGCAACTGCGACTTCCCAGGCTCAGAAGATCCTCCCAGCTCAGCCTCCCAAGTAGCTGAGACTACAGGAACATGCCATCATGCCCGGCTATATTTTCAGTTTTTTGTAGAGACGGGGTCTCACTGTGTTGCTGGTCTCAAACTCCTGGTGATCCTCCTGCCTTAGCCTCCCAAAGTGCTGGGATTATAGGCATGAATGCACCCTGATGAGGTTTATCAATTTTATTGATTCCATCAAAGAACTAACTTTTAGATCCATTGATTTTTTTTCATATTGTTTTTACTATTTTCTATTTCATCAATTTCTAATCTGATCTTTATTATTTCCTTTATTTTATTTACTATGGGTTTAATTTACTCTCATTTTTTCCTAGTTTCTTGAGATGGAAAAATAATCCTTTTAAACTTGTGAATCATATAATATCTCACTCCACTACAAAACTCGCAATGTCTGCTATTGCATTGGGATAATATCCAAGCTTCTACCTAGCTTCACGAGAGCTGATGTCTACCCAACTCTTTACCTTGTGTCCCACCGCATTCCCACTCACCCCTGTGCTCCAGTCCTACTGGCCCTCACGTACATGAAGCTTGTTCCCACCTTAGGGCCCTTGGACTTGCTCTTTCTTCCCAGATCATTTCATGGTCACTCCCTTTTAATAAGTACAATCTCAGATCAAATAAAAGTCCTTCCCAGACTCTCCAGTCTAAAGTAGCTCATCCTCTTACCCCGCTCAATCATTAACAGTAGGTTGTTTCATCCATTCAAAACATTTGTTACCATCTGCATTCACTTATTTGTATTTTATTTTTATTGTTTGTCTACTTCTTCGGCTTCTGTGAGCTTAATAAAAATTAACACACTTTTATCTGTTCACTATTGTGTCACTGACATCATGCTTATTGGGAAGCAGATAGTAAGTGCTCACTAAACTCTTGATGAATGAATGAATGTCCAGACACTGTGAAATTCATCTGTCTGATGTCTCCACCATGAAGGTTTGTTATGCACATAGCATTTCAGTGACATATTCAAATCACAACTTAATTTGCTTTTCTATTCCCTGGCTTCACATTACAAGTCTTCCAGAGGTAACAAGGCCTTGAATCTGGGGATTCAAGCTCATTTTTTGGCTGGCTCCATGGTGGGACTTTATCTGTCTCTGCTGCTGAAGAAAGGTCAAGATCTGAGTGAATCTGAGCAAGGCGGCACAGACTTCTCCCCTTCTAAGAAAGGTGCTGATATCTTAAGAAATTGCTAGTCTATGAAGCTAAGTTAAGTTGTAATTCCAAGTTTAAACTTCATTAGGGAGTTTCTTAGAATTTATCAGTCCAGCAAAAAAAAATTCTTCCTCATGTAAAGCTGTGTACATCTGTTTCTCTAGCTGAACTATCGTGTCTTGAATGATGTATTCTCCCGAGGGTTGTGATGCTAATGTCTGCACAATTTTCAATCACACTAACGTTTACTGAGAATTTACCATAATTCTATGCCAGGCACAAAAACATGTATTTTAATCTGAATTTGCTAATTTAATGACAATAATCCTGTGAGGTGTATAGTATTCTTGTTGCTATTTTACATTAAGGAAACTGAGGCATAGAGAGGCTTAATAACTCATCCAAAATTCATTAAGTGTTAACTTTCATAGAATTAAGTAACTCAGCTAACTCAACCCCGTTATCTGATTCTAGGGTGCTCACCTAACCATTACTTTCTACTTCATCCTTTCCCAGAGTGGAAATCATGCTGGGAAACAGGACCCTGGTTTGCTCATTGCTATTTTTCTGTCTTGTCTCTTATAGACATTTCATAACTTCTTATTGAATTGAATTGGCTGTTATACAAAATCATATATTCATTAATTTTGCTCTAATTTGTCTTCCAGGTAAGGGCCATGGGGCACTAAACCTTGAATATCCATATTCAAAGTTTAGTTTATGTTTGGTGTTGTGTCCTCACAAAAACAATAGGAAGGCAAAACTAGCAACACTTTCAATAAAATTGGTTGTCCTAGTAATTATATGTCATCAGACTCAGAATCACTTTTTAAAATTATTTTTCTAAATAAAACAAAAAAATTATAATGTCTATTTGTCCCCACTCTCCAGGTTTAGGATAACAGCTTGTTGACTACCAGTGCTCATTTATTCCTTTGTTAAGTTATAAAACATTTCAAAGATGCAGATAATTACAAAAAATAATAGATATTGATATAACTACCACTTAATATTCATAGATTTTAACATTTTGTAATATTTGACTCAGCCTTCATTTCTCTCTTCATGCACTGTCTTTGAAACAAAAAGACTTTGATATAGCTAGCGCCTCATTTCCCACACCTTTTATCTCCCTCCTTCATCACATAATACCACACATCTGAGGTAGGAGATCAGTCTAATAGAGATTTTTATAATTACACTGTATAACCAATAAATAATACCATTTTACATTTGGAGATTTTACGTAAATGATGTCGTATTATACATACCCTTTTACATCTTTATTTTCTCCAGAATATTTTTCAATTTATCCATAAATTACACTTGAATACATTTTAATTAAATATAACACAACACATTTTTCAGAAGGAAAGACTGGGCCAGGCGCAGTGGGTCATGCCTGGAATCACAGCACTTTGGGAGGCTGAGGTGGGCAGATCACTTGAGGCCAGAAGTTCGAGACCAGCCTGGCTACCACTGTGAAATCCCATCTCTTCCAAAAATAAAAAAAATTAGTCAGGGCTGGGCGCGGTGGCTCATGCCTGTAATCCCAGCACTTTGAGAGGCCGGGATGGGTGATTGCTTGAGGTGAGGAGTTCAAGACTAGCCTGACCAACATGGTGAAACCCCATCGGTGTGGTGGCACATGCCTGTAATCCCAGCTACTTGGGAGGCTGAGGCAGGAGAATCGCTTGAACCCGGGATGTGGAGGTTGCAGTAAGCTGAGATCGTGCCATCGCACTCCAGCCTGGGCAACAAAAGCAAAACTCCATCACATAAAAAAAAAAAAGAAATCAGCCAGGTGTGGTAGCACCCCCTGTAATCACAGCTAATCCAGAGGCTGAGGCACAAGAATCACTTTATCACAGGAGGTGGAGGTGGCAGTGAGTGGAGATCGCACCACTGCACTCCAGCCTGGGCTACAGAGCGAGACTCCATCTCAAGAAAAAAGGAAAGACTGCAGCTTTATTCAGAAGCATCAAAAATGTGTTCCAAAGGCTTTCCACTTCCTCTCAGTGTCTTAACATACTTATATCTTATATACAACCATCTCTTCTCACTCATTTTGCCAGTAATGCCTTTCAGTATCACAATATATAGTTTAATTTGGGTTTTGTTTTCAGCAAAGTTATATGTGAAGATTGTACAAAGAGTCAAACCATTCCATAAGGCTTGTTACAACAGCAGTTTCCCACTCTGGACCCAAATTCTGCACCCTAGAAATAATCACTTTTAATTTTGGGGGATGATTCTTTTTTATTTTCTCTCTCTCTCTCATATATCTAACTAACATATTTATATTGCTACTGTTTGTTTTCTGTTTAGGAATTATCTATTTACTTGTTACTATGGGATACAAAAATGATTCAGCCCTCTTCCCCCTTCCTGCCACTCCTACTACACGCACATGCATATACACACAAACAAACACACAGATTTCCAATCTACCTCTTCCTCCCAGTTCTATGAAATATCAAATATGGTGAGATCATTACTGAAGGCTCACATTGTTATGACTCTATAAATGTCCGTCATAGCCAATCCATGCAGTACATTATGAGTAATTGTCCTTTTCTGAAGAGCATTTTGTTTTCTGATTGTTAGCAGCTGTTGTTTTTGTGTTCATTTCTGTTTTAGGTAATTAGTTGTTTATGTACTTACTCCAGACTCTTTCCTCTCAATACATTTATTCATATCTAGTAGGTGTGCTACCAAGTTCATCTACATGAAGTCACTCCCAAAGATACTGGCTTTGCTTCAGTCAGGATCAGGAGCTCCTGAAGCTTGACACTTCCTGCCTGTTAATCTGAGTTTTCTTGTCACCTCACACTTGATTCAGCTCATCTGGATCCCACTTTCTTGACCCCCTCCTCCCACTTATTTGGTGAAGCACATCCTTTATTACATTTCAGAGAAGGGGTGTGAAGTAGGTAAAATTTTTGAGACCTAAACTATCAGAAATGTCTTCGGTCTATCATCACAATCAGTGATGATTTTTTTGGGCTCAGAATTCTATGTTGGGGAATTCATTTTTCTTGAGAATTTTGAGGACACTACTCAGCTTTTTTTGCTTGAAGAAATATAGAGGCATTCTGCTTCTTAATACTTTGAATAGAAATATATTTCCCCTTGAAGCTTGCCCAGTATTCTAAAATTTCATGATCAAATGCCTTCATTAGCGGATCTAATTCATTACTATGTTGGACCCTTACTGGGCCTTTATAATCTGGAAACATTGTCCCTTAATTCCAGGAAGTTTTTTTTTATTTTTCTTTAATGACCCCCTTCTATGGATCTTCTCTTTTACTATTGAATATCCTGGATGAATACTCTCATTTTCTAACTATTTTTATTTACTTTCGAATATTTAGCCATTTGTTCAATGTTCTAGAAGATTTTCTCAATTTCATATCTTAATTGAGTTTTTCACTCTGCTATAATATTTTTCATTTCATTTCCAAGAGCTGGTTTTGTGCTCTGCCAGTTTTTCTTTCTCTCTTACCAGTATCCTCTTCTTGTTCCATTCATATAATATTTTCTCTTATCTTTCTGAAGTTATTTATGGTAGATGATTGCTTTAAAAAGTTTCTTCTCCATGCATACTTTGTCTCCTCTAAGTAGCAATTTTCTGTGGGGGTGTGTGTGTGTGTGTTTCTCTTTTACATTATTTGCTTTACCAAAATACCTTGTGAACCCTGACAGATGCTTACATTTGCATCACTGAAAGAGATTATTTGAAGCCCTGTTCACATAGATGGGGCTTGTTAACTATGGTCCTTGCAACAGACTGATCTACTTAGTGTGTTTTCTTGTAGAATCTCAATGTCAAAACCTTTAGAGTTTGTCCCCTCTTTCAGCAGGTCAATTTTCCCAGAAAAGGTGCTTCCAGTTTCTTACCAACAGGGAATACATCTGACTTCCAATATAACAGGAGTCAGATGGGAAATAAGAACTAGGAAATTTCTTTTTTTTTTTTTTTTAATTTATTTATTATTATTAAACTTTAAGTTGTAGGGTACATGTGCACAACGTGCAGGTTTGCTACATATGTATACTTGTGCCATGTTGGTGTGCTGCACCCATCAACTCGTCATTTACATCAGGTATAACTCCCAATGCAATCCCTCCCCCCTCCCCCCTCCCCATGATAGGCCCCGGTGTGTGATGTTCCCCTTCCCGAGTCCAAGTGATCTCATTGTTCAGTTCCCGCCTATGAGTGAGAACATGCGGTGTTTGGTTTTCTGTTCTTGTGATAGTTTGCTAAGAATGATGGTTTCCAGCGGCATCCATGTCCCTACAAAGGACACAAACTCATCCTTTTTTATGGCTGCATAGTATTCCATGGTGTATATGTGCCACATTTTCTTAATCCAATCTGTCACTGATGGACATTTGGGTTGATTCCAAGTCTTTGCTATTGTGAATAGTGCTGCAATAAACATACGTGTGCATGTGTCTTTATAGCAGCATAATTTATAATCCTTTGGGTATATACCCAGTAATGGGATGGCTGGGTCATATGGTACATCTAGTTCTAGATCCTTGAGGAATCACCATACTGTTTTCCATAATGGTTGAACTAGTTTACAATCCCACCAACAGTGTAAAAGTGTTCCTATTTCTCCACATCCTCTCCAGCACCTGTTGTTTCCTGACTTTTGAATGATCGCCATTCTAACTGGTGTGAGATGGTATCTCATTGTGGTTTTGATTTGCATTTCTCTGATGGTCAGTGATGATGAGCAGTTTTTCATGTGTCTGTTGGCTGTATGAATGTCTTCTTTTGAGAAATGTCTGTTCATATCCTTTGCCCACTTTTGGATGGGGTTGTTTGTTTTTTTCTTGTAAATTTGTTTGAGTTCTTTGTAGGTTCTGGATATTAGCCCTTTGTCAGATGACTAGATTGCAAAAATTTTCTCCCATTCTGTAGGTTGCCTGTTCATTCTGATGGTAGTTTCTTTTGCTGTGCAGAAGCTCTTTAGTTTAATGAGATCCCATTTGTCAATTTTGGCTTTTGCTGCCATTGCTTTTGGTGTTTTGGACATGAAGTCTTTGCCCATGCCTATGTCCTGAATGGTACTACCTAGGTTTTCCTCTAGGATTTTTATGGTATTAGGTCTAACATTTAAGTCTCTAATCCATCTTGAATTAATTTTCGTATAAGGAGTAAGGAAAGGATCCAGTTTCAGCTTTCTACTTATGGCTAGCCAATTTTCCCAGCACCATTTATTAAATAGGGAATCCTTTCCCCATTTCTTGTTTCTCTCAGGTTTGTCAAAGATCAGATGGCTGTAGATGTGTGGTCTTATTTCTGAGGACTCTGTTCTGTTCCATTGGTCTATATCTCTGTTTTGGTACCAGTACCATGCTGTTTTGGTTACTGTAGCCTTGTAGTATAGTTTGAAGTCAGGTAGCGTGATGCCTCCAGCTTTGTTCTTTTGACTTAGGATTGTCTTGGAGATGCGGGCTCTTTTTTGGTTCCATATGGATGTAAAGGACCTCTTCAAGGAGAACTACAAACCACTGCTCAGTGAAATAAAAGAGGACACAAACAAATGGAAGAACATACCATGCTCATGGATAGGAAGAATCAATATCGTGAAAATGGCCATACTGCCCAAGGTAATTTATAGATTCAATGCCATCCCCATCAAGCTACCAATGAGCTTCTTCACAGAATTAGAACTAGGAAATTTCTAAATTCACTTATGAACTTCCATTTAATTTTACCTTTTTAGGTTAGAAATCCCTGCGTTTGATGGGTGCAGCACACCAACATGGCACAAGTATACATATGTAACAAACCTGCACGTTATGCACATGTACCCTAGAACTTAAAGTATAATAATAATAAAAAATAAAAATAAATTAAAAAAAAAGAAATCCCTGCATTTAATTCTGCCTGGTTTTTTGTTTGTTTGTTTGTGTTCCAATTACAGAGACCCTTTATTTTAAACTTACAGATAATAAATATCCAGTGTTGCCAGAATTGAAAAGAAGCTATTGTGGTAGTTTATAGGAGTCAATTTGTCCTCCAGCTCACAAGAGCAGGTTGTTAAATTTTCGGAAGTTGTCATGCTGATTGTTAAACACTGTCATTATTAAAAAGTAAATTATATGAATATGCAATTAAATAAATTTATATTAAAACAAAGGTAATAAACACAAAGAAATTCATCACTTACTAGCTATTATACCATGTTTTATGTTTTTGAGAGCACTTGCATATTGCATTTCTACTACATGAGGTGTGCTACTCACATCTCTTCCCAACTCTGCATTCAGTGATATCATGCAGTAGCTTGACATCAGCCATGATTGGTCATATTTACTCCACAGAAATTGGCAAATACCACAAATCACAACTATTTTGAGACCTAGTTGTTAAGTATTTTCCAGCACACCACTGGGCAAATGCCCAGTTTCTCAAAGTCAGAGAGGGGATCTGAGGTCTTACTAATTCTTAAACACATTTTAAACAACTCCTCTCTTTTTAGCCTCAATTTTATCCCAGGCCCAGGGGTAACTGGGGCCTCCAGTCCTTATGTTTCCTGAAATTGAACAACAAAAATCCAATTGCTTCTCAGCATTTTGGTTTTCTTTGGTCTGATAATCAGAAGTTTCTCTCTCTTCCACCCTTTTCAGCTTCCAACATGTTCTCACTATGATCTCCAACTCTTTGGTTTTTGTATTTGTAGAATTGAGCATTTTTATAAAAAATACTCTTATTGTTATTTCACGGATGTTTGGGGAAGGAGTGGAAATATGTGCATCTGTTTAATCTTCCATTGCTAACTAGAAATCACGTCACATACTAAAATGATAAGATTTTAGTTTCCGAAAGGAGAATACAAAGTTCTCAAAACACAAGACAAGTAATCTGGAGTCTGATTTTTGGCAACTGTATTAGTCTCTTCTTGGGCTGCTGTAACAAATGCCGCACACCAACTGGTATAAACAACAGAAATGTATTTCTCACAGTTCTGGACATTGGGAAGTCCAAGATTAAGGTGCCAGCCATTCGGGTTTCTGGTGAAGCCTCTCTCCTGAGCTTGTAGATGGGCATCTTCCTGTTGTGCCCTTACATGGTAAGGAGAAAGAAAGATCAAGAGACCTCTCTGGTGTCTTTCTATGGTAAGGACACTAATTCTATCATATCAGGGCCTCACATTTATGATGTCATTTAACCTTAATAATCTCCTTATGGGTCCTGTCTCCAAATACACTCACAGGAGAGGTTGGAGGGTTAAGGCTACAACATATGAATTCTCATGTGGGGGAGAAACACAAATATTCAGTAACAGGAAAAAAAATTTCCAACTGTCCTTAGTGCCTAGCAAGAGGGATGAGAACTGAGCCAGAAGACACTCCCTTGGCAAAAACTTCTTCACCCTCATGTTGGTTCAAAACCACTTTGCATTTGTGATGAGAGGCATAGAAAGAAGAGTAAATAGACTCAGAATCACCCTTTGTTCACAGCCCAGGAACCCGTTTAAGCAATGCCTCAGCATTGGGCTAATCTCCCCAGAGTATAGCTTTCTTTGCTTCCAACATTCATAACTCTTTAGAATTGTTAGTTATTTTCTCCATCTTCCTTCAAGAGTCAACATTCCTGTCTTGCCTTTCAAAACATGGGTAACAACTCTATCACCACTTCCTCCATCAGTTACTTTGGTCCCAATACCAAGATTTGAAAGACTTCTTACCTGTAAGTCTTTAGTGAAGCCTGGTTATTTTAAGGAATATATTTCTTTGGTAAGATAGATATATTAAAAATAAGGGCTATGCTTATTGGCAGTCACAGATGTAACAGTTGCAGCAATTTTGATATTCTATCAACCAATGAGGTATTTGTACTTCATTGTGTTACATATTGGAGAAATTGTAGACTTTGGACTGAAAAATGCAGGCAATTCAGCAGTGAATGAATCAGGAAATGGATATCTAATGGAACATACCTTTGAGTGGCTGAGTGTGGTTTCTTAAGTCATTGCAACACTGTAAACATTAGACATTTTAAATTTTCCAGAATACTCCCTTATAAATCTCAAAAGCCTACAGCATCCATTTCAAGATTACACTTCACATTTTCTATTTTCACCTTCCTAATGCCTCCCTATTTTCTTATCAACTGAATATGTTAAGTAATTTAAAACATACACACAAAACTAGACCAGGTATGATGGCTCATTTCTGTAATCATAGCACTTTGGGAGGCTGAGGCAGGAGGATTACTTAAGGCCAGAGGTTCAAGACCAACCTCGGCAATACAGTGAGATCCAGTCTCTACAAAAATAATAAAAATTAGCCAGGTGTGGTAGTGCACACCTAGAGTCCCAGCTACGTGGAAGGCTGAGACAGAAGGATGGCTTGAGCCCAGGAGTTTGAGGCTACTGAGCTATGATTGTGCCACTGCACTCCAGCCTCAGTGACAGAACAAGATCTTGTCTCAAATAAATAAAAATAAAAATAATCACAAACTGAAGGCATTAAGTTTTCTCACTAAACGGTCTCACAATGAGCCAAACACAATGACTAAAATTACACACACAGCAAAGTATATGATCAAAAAATGTTATTACATGGGAACAGAGAGGACATCCTACACATTTCCAGGGAGAAGAACACATTCTAATGACAGTCTCTTTATTAGCAATATCTAGCAGAGTGCCTAGCTCAGGGTGGGCACACGAAAGTTTTCCTCATTAACTTTATTCCACAGAGTCCTGGGTTAAAAAAAAATACCTCAATATAGGTTATCTATCTCTACTACATTACTAAACCATTTCCCTCAGGTCAAGTATTTCAAGTTAGGAACACATTTTCCCAGAGGATAAGGAACATAAATCCTAGTTAGATTCCCAAGAGAGTCCACAAACACCTCCTTAAACTAGAGAAATAAATACAGTGTTGCAATGCTAGTTACTAAAATGAAATGCATGTGAGTGTGTGTGAATGTGTGTGTGCGTGTGTGTGTATGTCTTGAATGCTGGTATGTAAGGCAAAAACAATTTAACATAACCACCTACAGCCATGTCAAATTATAAAATGGGTACTTTTATCTTACCATATAATGTGTAAAAATAACTTCTTCAATTCTTTCCCCGTCTCTGCCCCTCACTCCAGGGTGAACTTCCTTAGGAATGAGGATTCGTGTTGGTATGAGGCTCCTATATGAAGTGAGCCTCAGAGAAGGGCTCCTTTAAAGTCCCCAGAAACAGATCCTGAGACAAGAGTTCACATGCAAGAAATTATTAAGGAAGTGCTCCCCAGAAAAAGAAGCCAAGCGAGGTGCAACTTCAGGCAAAGTTCTATAGAATGGGTTTCACAGAGTGCAGCAAGGGAACTCTGGAGGAAAAATTACAACTCTTTGAGGCAAGGGAGCTAGGCTTTTATGCTTTTATGCTCCCATATGTGAGCAACTGCAAGGTTTGCCCTGGGGTGGGTAGAATGTCCTAGATGCTTCCAGCTTTCTCTTGATGCCTGAAAAACCATCAGTTACCCAAGGAAAGTTCGCTAAAGAAGAGTGGCCAGTGCAGCATATCGGAAGCAAAAGTGGATTTAAAGTGGGGAATGGCATGCGGGGATTTTAAAAGGAAACCAAGAGGATCTGCATGGAATACAGATGTCCTTTAAAACTTGTAAAGAGCCCTTCATGGACAGTTTGACAATTTTAAAAAGTTGAGAGTTTAAGGGTTTTTTGGTTTGTTTCCCCGTTAGACCATGTCAAAAGTTACGTACTCTGTTTAAGCATATATTTATACCTTCTTTTACCAAAGCATCATTGCTTCTAAAAAAAAAGGCTAACACAGGCCCACATTTTCTCACTTTCATCCTTCCACATATTCAGTGATCCGCCTTTATGAGGAATATCTCTACCAATTCACTTTGCTCCATTCCAGTCCACCTTGCCCCACGTGCTCTGGCCTGCTCTGTCACCCACAACCCAATACACACTCTCTCCAATTCAGGACCTCTGGGACATGGGAAAGGTGAAGGAATAGGTAAATGAAAAACTCTCATACAGTTTCCAATTTAATCCTCCCAACTATGCTCTGATATCAGTAGTATACATATTTTATAGATGTGAAGATGAGACTGAGGCACAGAGAAGTACCTTATCCAGGAACTTACAACTAGAAAGTGGTAGAGCCTGAATTCAAACACAGCTGCATGTCAAGGGCCGTGCTCATAACCACTATGCATATTACCTCTCCTAACAATCTCTCAGATATGTATTATTAGTGACATCTTAGCGAAAAAAAAAAAGAAACTAATGAAAGAGAGATTAATGTTCATCCATTCTCACATAGGAGCTAAGGGGCATAGTGAGAACTTCAATACAAGTCAGAGGACCCCCAAACCCATGATCTTTCTGTGATACTTCCCATGAAAAGAAGGTTGGCTGTTTTTCCAGTTAACTGGGGGAGGAGGAGATCCAGAAGAGCTAGCCCAAGACCTATCATTTCTCAAGAATCATGCCAGGATCCAAAAAAGAGTTAAAGCATTGAAAGTTGAGAGATAAAAATCTCTCTGGAAGAAGAAAATGGCCTCTGTCCATTCCTGCCTGTGGGCCGTCCAGAAGGTTGAGTACAGAATTCAACTGAAGATCTATGTCTATCAGGAGGGTATTCTGCATTAAAAATTCCTGGAAGATGAGCTGTTCTGAAGGAGGGTGGGCACTGCAGTGCTTGTTGGAAGTGCTTGTTGGAACTTTGGACAAAGAGAAAAACCCTACGGAAAGGAGGTAAGAAGATGGGAGTAACAGAAAGTAGGGCTGCTAATCAGTCTGTTAGCCACAAACGCTCTGATACCAGCACTAAAATGCAAACAAAAGCAAGGTGTGGTGGCTCATACCTATAATCCCAACCACTTTAGGAAACCAAGGCAGGTGAATTGCTTGAGTCCAGGAGTTTGAGATCAACCTTGGCAACATGGCGAAACTCCATCTCTACTAAAAAGACAAAAATTAGCCGGGTGTGGTGGCGTGCACCTGTCATCCCAGCTACTGGGGAGGCTGAGGCAGGAGAGTCACTTGAACCTGGGAGGTGGAAGTTGCAGTGAGCCAAGGTCATGCCACTGCATCATTCCAGCCCTGGCTGACAACAGTAAGACTCTGTCAAAAAAAAAAAAAAAAAAAAAAAAAAAAAAGAAGCAAAAAACACCTCAGGTTGCAGCCTACATGTTTTCCTCCTATTCGGATCCCCACTGCAGGAAAGTCATCATTGAGATGGCCAGCCAGCATTATATGTACCCATGGCAGTATCTGAGCCAACTAGAAAAGATACCAGAGAACAGACCACTAGGCTGAGACCTAACATTTGGGGAAAATCCACTATAGGTACCAGAGGGACAGTTATGGAATCTGGGGTAGAGGGAACTAGATTTCCAAACAGGCTAATGCACTATTGACATTCTGGGACAGATAATTCTTTGTTATGAAAACTGTCCTGTGCATTATAGGATACTTAGCAGCATCCCTGGCATCTACCCTCTTCTCAGTTGTGATAAGCAACATGCCTCCAGAACATTGCCAAATACCCTTGGGAAGCAGTCTTTCCCAGTTGAAAGTCACTGGGCTAGTGGAATGATGAGGAGGGAGGCCTAGCATCTGCTGAGTGCTTTCTATCTGTTAGGCATGGTTCTAAGAGCTTTACACATATAATCTTGTGTAATTCTCCTAACAGAAATCTGGGACACTATTATTGTCTCTGTTTTACAGATGGAGGACCTATGGCACAGAGCTGTTAAACAACTTACCTAAAGTAACACAGCATTAAATTGGCAGGCCTGAGATTCCAGTTGGGAGGTGTACTTCCAGAGACCATGCTCTTACCTGGTACACTCTGCTGCCTCCCATTTTATAGATGAGAAATCCAAGGTGCAGAGAGGTGAAGGGCACAAGCACTGTCAAAACTCAAATTTGAATTCAGGTTTCTCTGACTCCAGAGCCCATACAATAAACCACCATGCTCTACTAACTATCAAGTTTCTGCAACCATGAGGCTAGTAGGAATGCCAACCGGGCTACTAACCTAAAAATTAAGTATCTAAACACAAGCTCAGTCTTTAGTTCATGGACAAGTGCAACATAAGGGTTAATTTCTACCTTCAATGACTAGACAAATGTGGGATGAGGAACCAAGAGCTCATTACACAGAGTTCTGGATGGGTTTCAAAGCCCCATCTTTCCTTCTTTCACCTCCCTCCTCTTTCCCTTTCCTTCCAGTTCTATCCCTCTTGAACTGCTGTGCCTTAATTTTATCGACCATTTTAAAAAAACTTTACTAAATGTATTAAACAAAAAAGAGTTGCCTATTTCTAATTCTTATGTAATGATATCACACACACAACTTTTATGGTAGCATATAACACATAAATTCAAGCACAAACAAAACATAAAAGCTCATGATTAAAAACATTACATTTCTATCTCTGAAACAAGAGGTAAAAACAATACATCTAAAGTTTTCCAGATGCTTTAAGCCTGCTCAAAGCCTTCAATTTATTTTTCCTGAATCATTTGCCTTCAATAAAATGAAGAATACTGTTTCTACCTTAAATGCGAATTTCACTAGGAGGCTTCAAACCCTTGATTTACAAAAATTTATTCTTACAAATCTCATTGGGAAGGTGTGTAAGTCTGTAAAGTCCTCAAGCAGACAGCAAACTAATTTGTTTTGACTCAGAATGCAGTTCCCCAATATTGAGTATCACAATGCGCCAATACTTGAGTTTGTCTAAAAGCAGCAAAGCTAGGCACACGGTCTGACTGCTATCAAAGAAGTCCCTTGAAATAGTGCTGAAAATAACTGCAATTGCTGTTAACTATAAGGTTTTCCTAAATGAATAAGGCAAAAATAAGATTGGGGCTATTAATTTTAAATGAAATTGCTTACTTTACTCTTCAAGGCAACTAAGGAAACAGGGAATTACAATACACTCTAGCTGTGCCCAAGTAAATAAAGCCCCCTGCTCGTACCTGAGTTAAGTGTACATTACCAGCGTTTAGATATTTGGTTACAAAAACATGGAGAGCCACACCGTTTGACCAGAACATTTTGGGAGTTCATATAGAAGAGAAAATCTTGAAGAAAACTGCCTTTACCTCTGCAACAACCATGATTTCTGAGAACAATAATTTAGAAGCATCCAGAAACTAGAAGTCCACATGGAAAATGAGAGAGTACAGAACCAGATATTAAGAGACCCGGATTCTGAATGTGCCCCTTAGCAGTGATGTTACTATAGATCACAAAACCTCTAGACGTCTTTGTCATTAATTGTATAATGAAGGGGGTACACTTTGCAACTTTTATAGCCTTTCTTATCTGTAACGGGTGATTTTAAGGAACAGTGCTCTGTAGGGAAAACAGTAAGGAATGTGGATTCAGTCAGACCCAAGTTCAAATTCAGCTTTTATTTGTATACAGCGCTGTGACTTTGATCAAGTTACTTAATTTCCCTAAGCTTCAAGTGCCTCAAATGCTAATTGTGGACTAATGTAGCTTTTGAAGATGAAAAAAAATCTAAAATACAAATGTTAGTTTTGCTTATAGACTGTAAGGTCTATAAACCCTTACACATAAAGCCAAAACCAAAACTCTAAACACCAAAGCTTTGTACGTTTGCAGAAACTCACTTGTTCACAAAACCCAACCTAATTTGACCACAAGGGTTTCAGTAGCTTTTGTGTTTCCTATTTCAGTAAATATCCATATGTTTTGCTGAAGAAATGTAGATATGTTTTCTATGGAGCACAGTCCTAGACCCCCAGTGGGTGTTACAGAATCCATTCTACATGTATCTTTCATGATACCTTTCAAAAACCTGAAAGAAAAAAGAAATCTGGATTCTAAAGCACACTGGGATCCAAAGGCTTCAGGTAAGAATTATGCATTTATGTTACAGATTTTAATTGTCTAGCATGTATTTTAATTTTTAGAATTTCTTATATTCATAGCTCAAAACCAAACATGACCCATTCAATAAGTAATCCATACAAAATGAAAACACAGAGAACACTGATATATTCCGTTTTGTTTCCTAATTGTTAACACTAAGATTTAATACTCTGTCTCAATTGTTATGTTCATTTATCTTCAAGTACAGACTCAGTGCAAAGAACTGTTAGAAGTTGAGAGTTACAAGAAGAATAAAAGGGAAATACATATATTATATATATATATATTAATTATATATTATATATATCAAGGTCTATATATATATATCAAGCCAAGTACTAGCAAAGTGCAAGGAGAGACAGCTCCTAACTATAAATCTCTGCTCCATTATTATTTTGGGCACTAGGATAAACTGCTTCCAATAGTGTTCATGATACTAGAGTGTTCAGCTCTAAATTCCCATCCTGTATTATTCCAGGGGTTCTCTACTTTTAAGGCACATCAGAATCACCTAGAGCGGTGGTTAAAATACAGATTGCTACCCCTCGCCCGGAGTTTCTGATTCAAAGAGTTTGGAGAGATATCTCAGAATCTACATTTCTAACAAGCTCCCAGGTGACGCTGAAGCTGTTAGTCCAGGGCTCATGCTTTGAGAACCACATGGTCTCTATATATTTTAGGCTTTGCTCACCATTCTGGACTCTGCAAACAAACAAAACACATGGAAACAGTATCAGTCTGCACAACGATTTATAGTGTGTTTTGAAAATCCTGTTGCATCACATGCATTTTTATAAAATCCTCTAAATCCTTTATGCATATACATATGTATACCTCTAATATTTTGAATTCCTAATTGCTTTGTACCTAGTTATTTATCCAAGCTGGTTCCCACCTACAAACATTGCTCACTTTTGTTCACTATTACTTATTTAAATATAAAAACCTGTCACTGAATCTTAAATCTCCAACTTACTGTAAACACATGGAGCAGTTTATTGTCTATGAAATTCCTTTTATCAATATCCAGTGAATCCTCAAAGTAAGACTATTCTTTATTCTCTCACACTGAAACTTCATTTCTGGTACCTGCACAATAAGAAAACAAGCTAACAGTGCTACCTCATTTCACTGCTGAATAAGCAACAGATTTGGCAGCATCCCCAGTTGGCTCATAACCCAGAAGCCTTTGCACCAGGAAGGACTGATAGGCATCAGAGCAAAGGCTTCTGGGGAACACAGCCAGCCAGTTATCAAGCCAGGATCTTTAGTGAGACAAAGTGGAGTCAGCTTCAGCCACCTAAATCAGCTATGTCCCACTGGGGTTGGGCCCACCAACATTAGAGACCATTTCATCTTCTTCATCTGCTTTCAGCCTCACTGGCACAAGAACCCATTAGAATTCTTCCTTTAAAATCGTTTCTATTCACAGGAGAGGTTTAATTGAAACCCTCCACTTTCTTCATGAACTCATCACCTCAGACACATCTAAAGAACTGAAATTTCTCCCTTTCTGTCTAAGCCTGTAAAGTTATTTTGTATTACATTTTTCTCATGTATGCTTCTCCACTCCTTTATTTCATGAATCAAATCTCTTCTCTCTCTGCCTCACTCATTTCACAAACAGCTCCCTGATCAATTCTATATTCACCTCAGGGATCAGTGCTTATCTTTAACCTGTTGACTCTGTTCTTTTAATACTTCATGGCAGAATTTGCACAGGAAGTCAAAAAAGCAAGTTGGAAGGTAATTTCAAGGATATATCTTAGTGCTGAAGAAAACAGAAAGAACTGTAAAGCTGTAGAAAAGCATAAGCCATACAGTTTGCTTACCAGAGTACCTCAAGATTAATCATTCTTAGTACAGGCACAGGCAACATCAGGTTATCTCGGCAAATTACTTAACTTTTCTGAGCTTGCTTTACTTTTGCTGTCCCTAAAATGAAGCAATTACTCCCTATACTTCAGAACTTTTATGAAGATTGGAGGGAAAAGGTATATTAATCCTCAGTAGAATGCCTGAACACTGTAAGTATTCTATAAATGGCAACCTGCTACTACTGCTGTTGTTACTGCTAATCAGGTCATTAATACACTAATATACCTGATCTAGGTACAAAACTAAATGCTTCAATCCTCCAAAAACAACAACGAGAACTAGGCCACGACTGCGCTTGTCTGACACTAATGAGATTTAGTGTCCAATACAACAACAAATGCCCTGGGTCCAAATACAACCTTAGCATTCTAAACTTCACTGAATAAGCTATAAATTGTGTCACATAGTCATTCAAGTAAATTCATATTTGTAAAATAAAATGCTTATTTATACGAAAGGTATCGAAAAGGAAAATTTATAAATAAAGAAAGCAAATTAGTGGTTGCCAGGGCCTGGGGGTGGAGCAGGGACTGACTGCAATTGGGTTCTAGGAAATTTGGGAGGTAATTGAAATGTTCTAAAACTGGATTATGGTGATGGTCATACAAGTCTATCAATGTAGTGAAAAACCTTGCATTTTACATGTATACAAGTAAATTTTATGGTATACAAATTATACTTCAATAAAGCTGTTAAAATAATCTTTCTTGTATTACATGACACATCTCAAAACAAACTACTATTTTTATTTTTATTTTGAAGCATTCCATTATCATCTCATCATCATGACTGTCAAGAATATGTCCAAGACCATTAATGTATTCCTCTACAGGCAAGCAGGGCTGTTATCATTGCTTTTACCCACAATCATATTGTTTTTGAAAAGACATCTTGAGATGCAGTATCAAGGTCATTAACAGAAAGCACTTATAAGCTAAGATTATGTTGGACGTATGATAGCTTCTTGGTCTGGACAGAAAACATTCAAGTTGGGAATGAATGGTTTTCAAATAGAAATCCATTACTAGTGAATGACTTCTATGCAAACATTTCAAGAAACAGAAAAGCTACTTTTCTTTAAATACTTTTGATGGATTGAAATCAAATCATTAAAGCAGTGGGTCTTTAAAACTTTCCTCCAGAGCAGCAATGCCACAGTCTACATATATAGTGGCTGCAAATGTTAAAATAAATGTTACGAACAACATTACTAGAATTTCACATACATGTATCTGCACAGAATAACCACTAAATATTAATACTTCCTGTCTTTTAGAGCATAGACAGCTTTCCCTTGGGATAATACAATTATTTTCATGATTTTTTTAGCATTGTTTAAACACATAGTGCTCAGTACAAACTTCATCAATCCATTCTTAAATTTTTGGTAGGCCTATAACTGCTCATTAAATAAAATAAATAACATTATTATGGAACTTCACACTTGCCTATATTCAACCCTTCTTGCCCACAGTTATCCCACACAGAAATTGTGTAGGATCCTTTCTGTCACTCAATCTTCCTCTGAGTCATACTCAGTAAAGCCAAGCTGGGTTGTGCTGGGCTCTGCTCCAGGACCTTGTCATTACTGAACTTCTTTCCATCTCAGGCTCTTCCATTTGGTTTAGATATGTACACAGCACTTTAACAACGGAAAATGGTTTAACAAAACTAATAAAAATTATGATAATAATGAGAACCTCAACAGCAACTGTTTATTGAGCCTCATACTATGTTTTGAGCACTGTGCTGAGGGATTCACAAGCATTATCTCTAATCATGATATATGTTATAATCCTCATTTATAGTAAGAACATGGAAGATTACACAGATTCAATATTACACACTTAGTTAGTAGTAAAGTAGCAATTAAATTAGAACCCATTCTCTTATCCATTGAATATGCCATGTTCTGAGCTTACCTACTGCAATTTCCATAAATGCATTGTTGAATCACAGGACTCAGTGGGTTCTCAAGGTAATCTCATGAGTACATTAATGCTCCACAGAGTATGAAGAATAGGTTGAACTAGGTCTGATGACCTACTGAGTTTACAGTACCTTTAAGAACTATTGGATTAAGGTTATATTACCTTACCTCTTTGATCATTAATTTTCTCATCTGTACAACAGTAATGATCTATCTTCCATTATTTGTTCAGATATTGTGAGGCATAAATGAAATCATACATGTATGTATTTTTTAGCCAATTAATATGTTGCAAACTCTATAATTGCATTGGAAAAATAACTTCAGATACTCACATAAGCATATGACTAGACGAGGTGAAAAGTTTTTTATAGCATTAGGTGTTCCCAGTTTCCATCCTGAAGAGCTAAAAGACAATATACAAGCAAATTCCACCTTTACTTTTTTCCTGGGTTTATTTTGATTAATGTTGAGGCAAGCACTTAGTTAAAAAGTATTTCCTTATGAGATTAATGGTCTCTACCAACTGATAATTTCAAATCTTTAAGAATTTTGGGAGAGTAAAAATTATATCTAAATTTGAAAGGATTTTCTTAGTGCGTGTTCTGGCTGTGTCTGCAAAATAAAATTAGTAAGAATCTGAAAAGATTCTCTTCTATTTCCACTAATCCCATGCTTGTATTTATTAGCAATCAGTCTATCTTATTTTTAAGATTAACCAATTTATGAGATTTTATGTTGCAGAGTTTGGGATTACAAATTTATTAGAGTTGGAGAACAAATGTGCTTCCTTGGAAAGGCATTACAAATCACAGATTATTCAAACTAGAAGGAACTTTTCATGACTGTAATCCCAAGTTGAAAAACAGAAATGCCTTCAGAGGGCAGGCCAGTAACATCAACAAGGGGTATAGGCTAGATGAAGACAGTATGGAGTGACAGGGGCCATCATGACCATTTGAGCACAGGCAATCCACAAAGGCATCCCAAAGCATCCAAATGCAATACCAAACATGTTTGGAAATTCTACTGAGCTCAGTAACACAGGTTTCCAAAGTTTAAAACTGGAAATTAAAAACTGAAGTATCTAAGGGCCAGAAACATGAAGTGGTTTTATCTTGTGCTTCACTTGACAGTATATACATATATATATATAGTAACTACAGTGTGCCATCCCATTTCTGGGCTCCAAGGATGTAACATGGAGCAACAGAGAAATTGACTTTGTTTTCATGTAACTTACCATTTTCTGGGGGAAGTATTTGTTAACCAATAACAGTCAAAATATAGAAATTCAAACTCTGATGAATATGGAAAAAATGTACACAGCACCACAAACCCAAACACTGAGAAGTGGAAGCACAATTCCAACCTAGGAATGCTGGGTCCAATGCATGTTGGAAGAAACAAGGGAGTGTCTTTTTTAGCATATTACCTACAACCACTAATTTTCACATATTCAATGCTATGTGAGTGAGAAGAAGACACATATACTATAGTTCTACCCTATATTAGTTCCTTAATAAATATTTGGTAAATGATGAACAACAACAAAAAACCTGAAAACCAATCGATAGAAACTTGTATTAATTGCTAGAATAAAGAATCAGAAAGCATTTGATACACTTTCAACAATTTTCTATTAAAGACATTAATATTTAAGGGAAAAGAGGGAAATAAGTCAGGAAGTAAACCATTGGAAAATTGAGGGAATGTTTCTTCAAAATGGAAATTTGATTCAAGAGGAACAAGCAGATGCTACTTAAAAATCTGAAACTAAAAACAAACAAAATACTCAAGTACAAGATGGGGAAAACTTTCTACGTATGAATCAGCTAGAAATGCTTTAGGTATATGTAGTTGTGTTTAATAAAAATTTGAATATAGAGGTTGGATATAGTGGATCATCCCTGTAATCCTAGCACTTTTGGAGGCCAAGGCTGGTGGATCATTTGAGCTCAGGGGTTCAAGACCAACCTGAGTAACACAGTAAGAACTCATTTCTACAAAAACTACAAAAATTAGCCAGATGTGGTGCCATGCACCTGTAATTCCAGCTATTTGGGAGGCTGAGGCAGGAGGATCACTTGAGCCTGGGAGGCGGAGGTTGCAGTGAACCAAGAGTGCACCACTACACTCTACCCTGGGCACTAGAGTGAGACCATGTCTCAAAACAAAACAAAACAAAACAAAACAACAAATCAGAAGTGAATATAGTAGCAATACAGTATTATTGAAAGAACTATCATGATACTAAGGCACACTAGTCTCTAAAAGAGAATGTACCCATGACCATCATGAGTATGGGTATACAGTATATTAAAAATTACCAAAGAGCTGTCTATATAAACGAAACAAAACTGCACGAGAGACTTCTGCTAAAAATGAGTTGATGAAACAAATAGCTAAACAACACAGCGTACAGAGAGTGAGCATGAGCTCTGGACTTACATAACCCTGCATTGCAGTACTTCAGTCCATTGTCTTGTTTTGGGCAAGTTGTCTAATTTCTCTGTGCCTCATTTTCTCCATATGAAAAATTGAGATGATAATAGTAGCTACTTTATCAGATTGCTATGAGAATTAAATGAGATCACATATATGGTATATAGTTAGACAAATATTTTAGTAGTTATCATTATAATCATCATCATCAAAAATTGATCATTAAAGACAAGGCTAAAAAGTAACAATTACTATTTCCCTTTATCAAAGATTTCTTTGGAGAAGAAATTGTTTCTAGGTCCAGAAGAAAAATGAAGAAAAAAAAAAAAAAAGTGAGCCTAGTACGAGCAAGAGAAGTTGTTAATATTATATTCTTCCTTTCATGATGATAAAGCAATGGATTAAACTACAAAAAGAAATGTTGAAATCTATTAACAGGAGTCAAGAAAGAGGGAAAAGCTGTCAGAGATGATTTAAAAACTCACTAGCAAGGGTTTGCTGAGATATTCTTTAATAACCTCTAAGACCATCTAGCAGAGAATCTTACTCTTGAAAAGACAAATAAATGTATACTTGAGCCATTTTCCATCCATCACCCTGACAATAACCCTTAGGAATCCAGAAGATGGAGCACTGCTCTATTATGATAGATGACTTACATAGTACAGGACTTCAGTGACAGCACCAAAAGATAAGACGAACCTCAGATGAGAAAGGGTCACTCAGGAAGAGTATCCTCCTCTTTGATGATCAGTGTTTTTGTTTTTACACTTCAGGATAAAGGAGCTAGTAATCTGTTTGTTCAACTTGATTCACCTGTCTGCACAACAAATTTGGAATATTCACCAAAATATTTCAATATTGGTTCTTCTGATCTCCATTTTCTAAGGGTGTGAGTTGCTTAAAACTATCGTGATTATATAATGAATAGAATATGAATTTTAATGGATACTCTTCAAATATCAGAATTTTCGGAAACAAGTTTTTATAATTATTTAAAAACACTCAAACACCCAAACACACATATACATAATGCTTCTAAGTGCCTAAATTCTCTATTTCTGGAAGTTTTTTCTCTAATTATTGTTATTGGAAAGGACATGGGCTACACTCTTTTAGCTGTTATCTATCAGAAAGAAAATACTTTTATTAAGCTGAGCATTTCCCACCAAAAGCCAAACGGAAGGGAAAATAATTATGTTAATGCCTTAAGCAAACCAACAGAAAGGCAAAGGCTAGATAAATTTATGAAGTATGTAAAAGGTGTCAAGAAGTTAAAAAAGATAATTCATTCACGGTGAGCTTATTTTATTTATTTATTTTATTTATTCCTTTCCATGAGGACAGTTTCAAAGTAACATCTATTTATTTTTATGCCATTCAGTGCTACATAAACAAGGAATCACTTAGTTCCTTTGTTTCCAATAAGAGAATATAGGTCTCCATACTAAGTAATGGTAAAACATCTGGAAAGCAGAATCAGGCAAGTTATAATTTCTCAAGTCACATTTTCCTTTTACGAAGAACAAAAAAATCTGAAGTAAAATTTTGAAGAAGAGAAAAATGACTTTTTCCTGACCAAGGCTAAAACTATTTTTAAAAATCATAGCATACTTTCTTTCACATTATTTCTAAAGCTTTTCAGATCTATAACAAGAGACACTGCTCATACAAGTGTATGATGGAGTTCACATTACATTTTTATAAAGCTAGGTATTAAATGAATGACTACAAACTTTGAGCAGTTCTTTCATTTTGCACTGTACCAAACACTATGGGGGAATAAGATTTTCCTCTAACATTCAGAACTGAAAAAAAGTTACATTAAGTACAATCCATTTGCTCAGAGAGGAACTCACTGAATTGATCTCCCAGCCAAAATAAAAACAAAAACAAAAACGAAAAAAAAAAAAACAAAAAAACACTACTCTTACTTTTCTAAGTGTCTTTGGGCATACTTTTCTAAGCTTTGATATCCTCCAAAAGTTCCAAAATAAAAGAGTAGCAATTACTGAGAATGAAGACCATGATTCACATAAAGTTCTGTACTCAACAGTGCATGCAGTGTATACTCTACGGTTCATTCCAAGGCATATTTTCTTATTTCTCTCTGCCCACTGACATAATGAGTTTTCAACACAGGCTTAGCAAAATGGTACCTGTCACTTTCAGATGTTTAATATTTCTCTGTGAAGGATATGGTGACACTCTGTCAAACCAGCACAAATCTAATCTAAGGCTATCTTCTCTGACTCGCTTTAATATAAAATGTGTTACTTAGTCACCAGTGATTTAGGTAAGGTGGGTATTAGGAAGATGGAAGTGTGGAGCTGTGCTTCCTTTTACAGCATGTTTGCCAGCCACCTGCAGGCATAGTAGCTTATGACCAACCCACCCTATTTTCCATCTGTAGCAATAACTCCAGAGGAACAAAACTTAGATTTTGCATTTTTCTTTTTTGTCCTGACCATATTTTCTTCTTTCTTTTCAGTCCAGACTTAGAAGCATTGTCAAAACCATAATTTACTGATAAAACTGGACCATTAAGATGATGTACAGTATACCCAGAAGATACATTTTTTCCTCACATTATCTCCTTATTCCTTGGCCAAGATCTGGTGAAAGCTTGATATTACCATAATACAATTGTTTCCAAAAATAGTCCAAGTATTTTGCTTAACTAGAGTGTATTTGTCATCACTGACATTCAATCCAATTAACCAAATTAAACTGACTGGCTGATACTGTAATTACTTCATGTTCAAAGAAGTACAATGTTACTTAACAGTAGGTAGAGTCTAAAAGTGAGAAAATGAAACTAAATATTACAAGGTCAATAACATTAGATCTGATGCATATTATAATCCCATAAAAATAATGTAAACTATTTACTTATGCTTTAGCTGGGCATAAAGCATAAATAAATACCTTACATTATTTTCTCTCCACCTCTATGTAGAAGTGAATTAAATTACATCTATCTTAAAGCAAATCTGTTGAAGTTTAATTTACATTTATGATCTTTAGAAAGGCAAAAGTAATTAACATTATTTTATTTTTGATTCAGGTGAAAGTAGTGTATTTTGGTAGTAAATTGTCACTAATTTCTTCTTTTTATATGAACTCCCATCCTTTCATAGGCTGGAATAAAAGACTGCAAAGACACAGATATTTTCGCAGTGTCCTACCATCAACTTCTGCCTATCATTCTGCTTCTAACCACTAAGTCATAATAATTAAACACATGCTTTTGGTCATGTTATTCATTGTTTCTAATTCCTCTTATCCCTCCCCAATTACATGCAATAACCAAATGCACTCCATGAAGCTGGATTCATAATGAAAGTGTTTACTTTACTTATGATTAACTTCCCTGCATAATTAATATCACCAATCCTCTGGGCAGCCTTATTACATCTATTCTGTTTTAACATACTATCTGTCAGCTGAATACATTTTCATATTTTAGGGGTGGGGAAAAGACAGAAAAGCTCCTTGCTGACTCCGAATCTAAGATTATTTTTATCAAAAAGTATTTGCAATCATATTAGCTATTTTCATTGCTTATATAAAGTGCTATATTAGCTGATCCTCAACTGAGAAGATAATGATTAAATTACAAATGTAAATAGGCTCCTATCAGAAACCACTGGCAACACCTTGAGGAGTTTGTAACAAGGATCTAAGGGAACAGAGGGCAGGAAAGACGCACAGAGCTGGCAATAGGGGCAGCAGTGAGATCTGACCACAGGGTTCAGGAATTCTCATTTCCCCTGGAAGTCTTCATGAGGGACACACCAAGATCTTTTATTGCAGGTGTCATCTCAGACCTCTCATCTGCCAGCAATGCCCAGATCTGTCCACTTAAACCAAGCCACCTGGAAAGGGGGCTGAAAGGTTGATGTGCTAGTTCTGCTTTCTCTGAAGTCTCCTCAGAAAGTACTCCTCAGCCTGAGCTCATGCTGTTTGCCTTAAAAGGACAAAATATCTGTAGGAAAAAAAAAAAAAAAAAACTGTAGCTGGCTGCAGAGACATCACATACCAGAAGGAGAGACGCTACAAGCCCAGGATTGCTCTTCCACGAGGCGCTCTTCATTGTTTCACCTTCAACTTAGCATTGGATAGCAGGAGCTGGGACCCAAAGAAACTATCTGGCTACAGAGGCAGCTGCCCTCAGCGAGAATTAAAAAACAAACAGACAAAAAAAAAAAAAAAAAAAATTGGGATGAACGCTGATCCTAGTGTGTGTCACATTTGAACACTGGTCAGGAACCCTGGCTGGCAGGAAAGGGGAAACATACTTACCCACTGAACAGAGCTGCTGCCACTTTTGTGTGCCGCAGATCCTTAACAGGTAACCCCAGAGATTAAAGTGACACTGACAGATTCAGACGCAAGGGGGATTGCAGAGTTGAAGCTGCCTGGCTCCACTGCAAGCCAGGGATTTGGGTTGCTCAAAAAGAAACAAAAAAGGTGCTTTCCCAAAGAACAGGAATTGAAGCAGTCTGTAACAATCAACATTGAATGGGTCATAGCAGAGGTTCTCAACCCTGGCTGAATATTATAATCACTTTAGGAGTGCAGATAATATACCTATACCTCAGGTTTACCCCAGAGCAATTAAATCATAGTCTCTGGAGGTGGTGCCCAGCAAAGATATGTTTTAAAGTTCCCTAGGTGATTGTAACATACAGCTATGTTTGAGAACCAATGGGCTAGGTAGGGAAATGATCACTTGTTTAGGAGAATAAACAAGAAGGCATCAACTAAACTGTCTACATGTATAATTTGGCAAAAAATCCAGCTATGCTTTTGCAGGCCCCTAGTGCTTAAAGGTTTTAGCCAATAGAGACATTCAACTCTTTAGATGAACATTTTATACTGGTCTTTTGTTTAATATCACACACAAAAGTACACACACCATACAAACACACACACACACACACACACACACACCCCTCGTCATCTTCCTATCAGAGTGGTTCTCAAATTTTGCTGCACTTTAAAGTTACCTGGAGACTCATTAAAAATTACTGATATGTAGCTTCCAACCCCCAGACATTCTGATTTTAATTGGTTTTTGGTACAATCTAGGAATTGGATTTTTGTGTTCCCCAGGTGATTCTAATGTGCAGGAAAGTTTGGGAACTGCCATCCTACATTATTTCTTCCACTATTCCCAGTGTCATTCTGCTTCCTATTTAACTATTGGTGAACAGATACGCCCCAGAGAACAACCTATATGTTATTCATAAAGTTTTCCTGCAACTACCTAATCCCCGTGGCCCTTTGGACAGTAAGAGGCCTAGCAGTCAAGGAGAAAAGCTCTGGAGCTCAAATGCAGGATCAACCTTGTATGACTGTGGGCAAGTTGCTTCACTTCTTTGCGCCCCAGAGTTCTTTTTATCATGCTGTGAAATGGGGATAATCCGGAATCTTCCTCACAGGGTTGTGTGCATCCTAAAAAATAGATGATCAGGCTGGGTGCGGTGGCTTACATATGTATTCCCAGCACTTTCTTTGGAGGCCCAGATGCTGGAGAATCATTTGAGGCCAGAAGTTCAAGACCAGGCTGTGCAACTGAGATCCTGTCTCCATAGAAAATTTAAAAAATTATCCAGGTGTGGTGTTATGTGCCTATAATCTTAGCTACTCTGGAGGCTGAGGTGAGAGGATCACTTGAGCCCAGGAGTTTGAAGCTGCAGTGAGCTACTGTTGTGTCACTGCACTCCAGCCTAGGCAGTAAGACAAAGAACCTGTCTCAATCAATCAATCAATGAATCATTCAGTCAATGAAAGAGGCAATCTGTATAAAGCACAAGAGCAGTGCCTGGCACAGAGTTAGTGCTCCATAAATGTTACCCAATCTGATGATGACGAGTAGTGTGATTCTTGACCCTTTTTATCCAGAAACAGGAGGCACTGAGTTGTTGCTCTTATTCTTGTCCTCTGCACTGTGGGCTGCACAAATACCACCAAGTCCTCACTGATGTCAGATTAAGGAGTATTTCAAAGGGACAATACAATGCATTCAAAACAAGCACTGGTCTAAAGGGAAACTATCTTCAGTATACCTCCCTAAGAAGACAAGCCTTCGATATACTCCAATTTGCATGTCTCTTCTCTACGGCAGTCTTCATCCATAAAGTACTATCTTACTTGCAAGTTCTTTTTCAGTCTTGTCACCTGTTTACTTGCACACAAAGCCTATCACTATTTTCCAGCTTCCTTGCAAATATGGCATAGCTTTACCAATACCCATCTCATTTTGCCCTTTCTTATCCCTTCAATATGCATTTCTTCTTCTCACTCTACTCTCCAGCTTTTTTCATTGCTTATAAAATTCACGCTTAAAATACAGGCAGCCTCCAGAAGCTGAAAAAAAACAAGGTATGGAGTCTCCTATAGAGCCCCCAGAAGGAATGCTTATATGAATTTTATAAGCAATAAAAAAAAGCTGGAGAGTAGTATGCTTATAAAATTCATTCAGAAATAAGACACTTTTGAGAGTGTACTATTAGTTCCATCTTGTGTTAAACATCTGTTTTGTGTAGCTGAAGTGTTGTGCTATTGTTTATATTTACATGACAGTTTTGGAGGGAGAACATTCCTCTGCTCTTACAAACAAAATTATACTTACAGAGTTCAAACAGGTTGCACGCACTGAACTTCTCAGCAAATAAATGTTAAGGAGATGCTGAGGAACACAGTCGTTACAGAAGATGGTGAGAGGGAAGCAGAACCGGTGTCAGAACAGAGTGCGAGGAAGCAGAGAAGGGCTGCCGGGGAAGGGGTGGCAAACAGTACCAGCTCAACAATTCAGATTAGGATTCAAAATGCCAAGGATGTGATTGCATAATAAGCTGTTGAGCATACTGGTAAATGCTGCTCTCAGCATGTGCTTATTTATCACATTGTCTTGCGTTCTCTGAGTTTGAAAGGTTCAAGTTAGAGGATCTGGAATGCTAGCAACAGACCCAGTCTCTTGGGATGGGCGGCAACACCTATGGTAGAGATGGCAGAAAGAGCAGCATCCTAGAGTTCGAATATGGTTGCTAGGATACCATGGAGACCCTCCACTGCTAGGCAGACAGAAAAAAAAATGTGTCCATATGCCTTATAACCTGCAAACAGCAACAATAGAAACATCATCTGTGTTCTTCTACCCTTTCCCATTAGGAATCCAAAGAACAAGTATCAGGAGCTTGGAAATGTGGCCCAGTAGAGCAAGGAAGCTGGTCATTTATATTCTCAGGCAGTTTCTAGAGCCATTCTATTTAAGGGCTTACCAGTATCTTCATTATAAGATCCATTTTGGGGGCACGCAACTTGACTGTGCTTCAAAATGCCCTAATAGGGTTTTAGCCCCCTGGTCTCATACATTTTTATAAATGCTTCCAGGACTTCAATTCTACTGCATAAACTATAATGTCAAATTAACAAACAACCTTAAATTGGAAACTCTATTAGAATAACATTAGGTTGGAATTTAACTCCTCTACAAAAACAAGAAAGATGACTTTCAAAAAAACAACTTCAGGTTCAATTCTCATGATGTTCAGTTTGCCTAGGTATGTGAGGAATCTGCAGTGCTAGTCTGTGGCATGAAATTCGATTATTTTCAATGGGAACATTTGGAAGTGAGTGGAAAAAGGAACTTGGAACTGGTTTCTTTAAGACTTCTAATCATTTGCTGTTTGCTTAAATTAACTACTCTTACCTAGTTGGTATAGTTATGACTATCAACAGGACTGTGATGGTGGGGGTTAGAAAGCTGCACTAATATTCTGGCATTCAGAACTGTATTAGTGGGTAACTATTAGTCCTTGGTGTAAAACATACACACACACACACGCACACACAGACACACACACACACAAATGAGCCTTAGCTATTCTAAAACCCAGAAGAATGCCCTCTCACCTACTTTATCAAATCATAGAAACTGAGATTCTCCTTCTCACTGGCCTAAACTTGCTTTTCCACAGTTCCCACTATAGGACTTTAACACAGCCACCAGTTGCTGCCAATTCCCAGAGAGGCCCTGCTTTCTTTTTCTGTCCTGTCACTTTGCTAATGGCTTGTAATATGTTTCCCCAATCCCTATCTCAATCCCTCCCTCTTTCCTCTCATTTCCACTCACCTAAATCACAGTTATTTAACCCTTCTACTTCCACATGAGTCTCTGACACCATAAAACTAAACAGGCTTGATTGTATTTTGCCAACTGTCTTAGTTATCTCCCCTGTGACTTCCCTTACTCTATCTACTTTCTAGAATATTTACTTGCGTAGTATTGTTAACCCCTTGTTCACTCCTGGATGGTAGGACCTATGTAGCTCTTACCTCTAATGCCTTACAATATTTTGCACGTCACAGGCAATCCCATAGAAGTATTGAACTGAGCTGCAGAGCACTTTTGGAATTAAATTTCTACCTTTCAAGACATGGTATGTTTTTATATTATGCCATCTATGATTACACTAGAATTCTAGAATTCTCTCAACTTCCAACAGAATTTAATATACAGTTTTTAGGAACATTTTGTTTTTCTTGAGATATATTAGTATAAAGCCTAAAAGATCAAATAATCTCTTAAAATTAATGCCTCCCTAAAAATAAAAATAAATATTTTTATCCTCAACTCCTCCAAAGTACTTCAGGTGTGGTGGCTCACACCTGTAATCTCAGCACTTTGGGAGGAGCAGGTGGGCTGATAACCTGAGTTCAGGAGTTCAAGACCAGCCTGGCCAAAATGGTGAAACCCCATCTCTACTAAAAAAACAAACAAACAAACAAAATACAAAATTAGCCAGGCATGGTGGCATGTGCCTGTAATCCCAGCCACTCAGGAGGCTGAGGTGGGAGAGTTGCTTGAACCCGGGAGGTGGAGGTTGCAGTGAGCCGAGATTGTGCCACTGCACTCCAGTCTGGGTGACAGAGCGAGACTCCGTCTCAACAACAACAACAAAGAAAAAAAAAAGGAAACAAAATAGAACATGTCACAATTCTCTGAAATTCAGCTACCTCTGGAGTGAAAGCAACAGCTTACAAAAATACAAAGAAACTAACAACTTTTAGGAACTCAAGTCTATCTAATCCAACTGAAATGACTGAAACCCTGTGACATTAAAATGGAAAGGATTTGGGAATATTTTCAAAAGATAAGGGGTTTAGATCAAAATTTCAGGGACTGAATGTTCCAACATGATATAGAATCAATTTCAGGAATGAAACTTCATGAAATAAAATTACTTAAGTCCATAAGAACTATTCTATATAGGCAATCAACAAGCTATCTGATCTCATATAATGAATGCTTAGGTTTTGTTTTTTCATTTTAAGGGTTTATTTGCACAATTTATTTCCAAATATAGTTTAGTAGTTTTACATTCTCAAAGAGTTATTTGGTAGCAGTGGAATATAGATTCCAATTTGCTACATCAGTTCTTTGCTTCACATAAGTACTGTATACAGATTGTGAAAGAGATCAATAAAAACACTCCTCCTACCTCATAGTTATAGCAGGAGTGTCCTGTCTGTGTGCTGGAATCTGACAGAACTTTCCCTCCAATTCCCACATTACAAGAAAAATTCCAAACCAAAAATGTTAAGATGATTCAAGTTATTAAGTTAATTTATATTTTATACTATTTTTAAACAACCAAATTTACCAAGAAAACAGAACTAAAGAAAAAAAATTATAATCCTCAGAAGGCAACCTCAGTAAGCAAAAACTAAACATATATATTTGCATATATGAGATAAATGAACAGAACATTAGTGGGGCAGTTACCTACATCTAAAAAAAAAAAACAAAAAACAAAAAACAAAAAAAAAACAGAATAAAAAACTAGCTAGCATGAATGTGAGCTGGAAATTAATGTGTCTATTTAGATACTTTCATTTTAACTTGAACTCACAATAATCTATATATGTGTTTAAGAAAGATGGCTACGTTTAAGATGTAGTAAAGATGAAATATAAAGACACAAACACTTGTTGCCAGTAAGTCTGTGTAATCAAATTATTCATAGTGAAATACATTGAAATGCAAACAAGTCTTCTTTGGTTTGGCAGGTTTTCTTAACTCTTTGTGGAGCTACCTTGTACAACCATTCAAATAACATAAGATTTATTCATTTTGAATACAATGTACTTCTATTTTGCCTAAGAAAGGTACACTTTCTACTACTCAAGCCAATTTTTTTTCTAGTTTTCTTTATGTAAGTGTGAAAAAAGAACAGATGTTTTTCCAAAATTATTTAAGCTTGGAAGGCATTCTATCATTTTCCTCAATAAAATATTTCAGAGTCACCCAAAGCATCATGGCAATATCTTAAGAGCTGAGTCCTTTAAAATACAAGTTATTAGTAAGAAATCAGTGTCAGGACACACAGCATTGTTTGATAGATAAAATTTGTAATATAATGGGACGCTGTAAATCATTTGCCACACCAGCTTTATTTTCCACTCTGGACCTTTTCTGTGTGTTAGTTTTTCAATCTAGTTATTCTACAAGCCATGTACAAAGAGGCTTTTAAACTTATCACATTGTATAGCTCATTCCCTACTGCCTAGAATCTTGTAAATCTCTGATGGAATGTTTAACTGGAGTTATCAGCTGGCTTGAACATGCTTCACTATGAAACCTATTAAAATGGTCTTTTTGTAAAAGCAGAGTTTGCTCTGTGTCACTCAAAAGTCCTGCAGATATGAAAATGAGATCCTATGGAATGTTTAAAGATGCAGAGAGCTGTCTTTGAGTTATTTTTTCATTATGCAAAACTTGGCCCAGGAGAGATGGTCCTGTACCTCGTTAGCTAAAACAGTCAGGCATGTCAGGACTGCAAATTAATTTACCAGAGAAAGCTGAAGTTTATTCAGATCACTCAGGGTTCTAAGGCAGACCTAAGTCTGCTGAACTATTAGGGCAATTTGGTGAGGTCAGAATCTCAGAAATGTTTATCCTTATTGTCTCTTTCCGCCTCCCTCGCAGAATACAACTCATCCCTAAACTTAGCCTGCAAGAACAGCAAATGTTCCATGGGAATCAACATGTATAGGTACAACTCTAAGTTTTCAAAAGTAATAATTGGTACACACTGTGATTCCCTCCAAAAAATATCCAATAAATACAAGTAGAGATAATCGAGTATTTACTTTCTCCTTATATTAACTTGTTGTGTTTATGAAGTGGAGGGTTTCGATGGACCTTGTATTATTATGTAACACGTGCCATCCAGCCAATGTGATGTCGTTAGTAGTAGAGTAAGCAGTAACATCCTTGGTTTTATCAATTATGTTATTATCTATTAATTTAAAATGCCGTTCTTTTGGGTGCTCTCCCACATTCTCTGTTAACCTCATGTTCCTGTAGCTTTACTCTCTATACGAACTCTGACTTGAGTGTTGTATAACAAGTTTCATTAAATTTTTTCCATCCAAGTTATGAAGCCCACTAACATCAGAATTGCACAGTTCTCTCAAAGGCTAGAACAATGCCACAGTGGTTGCATTAGAAGCCAAGAGTAAGGCAAACAATGGGTCCACGTTTTAAGTAAGATAAGTGTGCTTATCTGTATCTAACCCTGGAAACAAGCAACCACGTCTTGGGAGATGGAGATGCTCCATTAGTAACATTATGCACGTTCCTTAAGGAAAACAAGCAATCTTCTGCCTCATATATTATGAAAAAATATTTCTTCAAAATAAACAGACTAGTCTTCCATTTATGGATTGTAAATGTCATCCAATTCAGGAAATCAAAAATTCTTCCTTTTTCTATGTGTATTTGCTTATGTTTCACACTTTGATGATGACAAGAACGTCAGGTTTGAAGGGTATCAGCGTGAAGCGCCAGCAGGTAGAGAAATCCGGGAGAGCCACAAAAGCATAGAAAGTATGGGTGATATCAGACGCATTTCATTTCAAGTCTGATGAGCCTGCATTTAGGATTTTCCAGCTGGGCTGGTTTGCCAGGGCTTTTGGGAGACAGGGGGGCTTTTTATTTCTTCTCTCACACTCACACACAAGGTCGGACACACACCTGGGACACATTCAAACTCTACGTACACTAGGTGGCTTATACGAATGTATATGTATATTTAAAAATAATACCTTGACATCTGACAAAGACACGAAGGCAACGTATGTGCAGTGAGTCTGGCTCTGAGAAACGTGCACAGCCCCGCAAGAAGTGCCCGTTAAAATGAAACATTTCTGAGGATGAGGACAGACATGGCAAGCGGGAGGGGCGGGGGCCGACAGACAATACAGAGACCCGCAGCTCCCCACCGCCAGGGCGCCACATGGACCCGGCGCGTCACCCCTGCTTACTGTGGGCTCTTGGGGTAGAAGGGCAGGGTCACATGGCTGAGATCCTGGATGTCGAAGGCGGTGGGCTCGGCGGAGATCGCCTGCCGCTTGGTGCGCGGCTCGCCCTGCAAGGTGCTCGCGCTCTGCTTCTGCGCCTGCTGGGTGGCTGGTCGGATCACCGAGCGGTACTTGTCCAGCTCGTTCTGCAGCTTCTGGATCAGTTCGTCCTTCTGATCCAACTCCAGCTCCAGCTCGTCGATGAGAGCATCCCGCTGCCTCAGCTCCTCGATCTTCTCCTGGAGCGCATACTGTAAATCCCGCAAGGTGCCCATGCTCCTCCGGGCTGCCGGGGGCTCCTTCCTGCCGCTGCTCCGCGTCTTGGGGCTTCCTCCCCTCTCCGATCAACTTTCCCCAAAGTCGCCGCTGCCTCCCGAGTGCCAAAGCTTCCTACTTGAGACCAAAGCCAGCCCTGGCTTCTGAGCATGCCCAGTCCGCCGGCTTCAGCCACCCAGAGTTTCAGTGCAGATTCCACTTCTCTGGGCTGGCTGTGAGGCTCAGAGTGCGGAGAGCAAACCAGCAGGTCCAACCCGGGATTAAACCTGAGACGCGGTGGGCGCCGCGGCACGGGGTAGAAGAGCGGGGAGGCGCGGTGGCGGCGGAGCGGGAGGAGGGGACGTGAATGGGGGCGCCAAGGCAGCGGCTGGGCTCTCAGGGTCCCTCGCGCCGGGCGCCCAAGGAAGCTTGCGGGGCTTGCGGGGAGCCTGACAAGCCTCCGAGGCGCGCCGGGGGTGTGCGGGCGGAGCGAGGAGGGAGCTCTACTTCGGGGGTGGGGAGGTGGGAGGGAGGGGACAGGGAGGACCCCGGGCAAACTCCGGAGGCCTCAGCTGACTCCAGAGTCGACCAGCCTGGAGAATGTTGGGCTACGATCTTAGCGACGTACGAGGCATAGGGGACTCTGTATCATCAAAGCTCTGAGTTCTGGAGGTATTTTGACGGCCGGCCTCACTAAGGAAAGCTCCCGAGCGGTGTGGCCGAGCTGTCGCTTCTCCCACACCACCTTTTCCACCCGGAGCGCCTCACACAGGTGGCTAATGCTTGCAAAGAAACTTGCCTTTCAGGAGCTGCGAGCGAGTCGGCGCCCGCGAGGAATTTCCCCTTTCAGCCTACTACCTTTGGGAAAGCTTTGTGGGGTAGGGGGTGGGGGTTCTGATTTTATCCCCTCGAGGCGTTGCTACTCTTTACCTGCTCCAGATAGTTACTCTCCTTTCTGCCCCTTCCAAATTCTGATCAGGGAACTCTTTTAGGGCAAAGGCCAAAAACGGATTTGGGCCCTAGCAGGCCATTCAGCTTCCCCATGAGCCCTCCGCCTTGAGCTGGTGCCTGGGAATCGTTCTCTGATGGGCCTTGCTTCTTCCATTGGCTGAATTTGGCGGGGAGAGGGTAGGGGTTAAAAATCATTCCCGAGCTCCAAAAAGTTCATCTTGAAACTGAACCATACCTTTGAAAATATTACTTTCCTCACAATCAAGCTGTTAGGAATGCGTATTTCCACTTGAATGGTCCGGAAGGCATCCTGACACAAACTTTAAAGAAGGGGGAAAATCGTGAAGGCGCCAGGGAGACTACGCAGGCTGCAGTGAATTGTACACTATACTGCAGTCACCCCCACCTCTACCCACTCCCATCCCCATCCCCGCCCACTCAATATTCCCCAAAATGATCACAATTAGGTAACTTCCTTTCTATCCAAGTATTACTCTCCCATCATGGGAACACATGTATAGAATCTTTAAATATTTGCCTAATACGTACCTAAATTCCTAATATTTGCTTAAGACATTAACAACTCATCCAATTTTATAGCATCTTTATTGGCAGACTTTTGATTACTATTCTTGGGCACTCAATATTATAATCCTCAATGCTCTATTTGGTCATTCCTTAACACTAAAACAAAGTGGATAGAAAATAAAATTGAATTGCAATGCAATTCTAAAGTTAACAAAGAATAGTATCAAAATAACTTGCACACGGTTGCTTTTGAATACACAATTTTTTGTATATAAGCTAGAGACAGAGGAAGGGAGGAAAAGAGGGAAGGAGGTCAAGGTATGTTAACAAGCTTGTTCATTTAAAGTGTGGTTGTTTGTAATTACAGGACTAAATGACAAAATATATGCAGTCCTAAATATTCTTTTATGTAGATGATTATCTAATAATTCTCTTAATGCAGATTACACAAGACACTTCATTTTTCTGCTTTCCAACACAGACTTTCAGAAGTGCATTTATTTCTAAATGTGATATATAAAATGGATCATTCTCAAAACATTTTCTTTTGCAATGAAGAAATGAGCAACTTACAAATATTGAAAATAATAATAGCTCTGAATTATTGTTGTTTTAATTAAAAGTAAACCAAGCAGAAGTACTGTGACTTTGTATAACTCACTGTATTCTAAAAAAACTTCCATGAAAATTTCCTTCTTCTGGGCAAAAGGCCAAATTCTTCTTTAACCTGTGGGAATTCTTTGTTTCCATGGGAAAATGTTTGATACAAAATGACTTTTTCCTATAGATCTATTATTGAGGTTCATGAAGCCATGAGTTTATGTCTAAAAATATATCAGATACAATGCATACAGGACATAATTAGACAACTGCTAAGTTGGGTTCAGAATTCCAGGATTTTCTCTTCCTTTTTTTCCATTTTTAGTTTTTCTTTTCTTTTCTTTTTTCTGTGACAGAGTTTTGCTCTTGTCACCCAGGCTGAAGTGCCGTGGCACAATCTCAGCTCACTGCAACCTCCGCCTCCTGGATTCAAGTGATTCTCCTGCCTCAGCCTCCAGAGTAGCTGGGACTACAGGCACCTGCCACCATGCCGGCTAGTTTTTGTATTTTCAGTAGATACGGGGTGTTACCATGTTGGCCAGGATGTTCTTGATCTCTTATCTCATGATCTGCCCGCGTTGGCCTCCCAAAATGCTGGGATTGCAGACATGAGCCACTGTGCCCAGCCATCTCTTTCATTTTTAAAGTGAAAACAAATATTTTAAGTAAGTTTTTCATTGATGCTTTAGAGTTTATTTAGGGTTTAAATGGGGTCGCTTAATGTTTTTGAGCAGCACAAAATAGAGAAGATTCTTCCTCATTTGTAGAAAGTCTGTCTACATGTACAAAGGAAAATAAAAACTAAAACACTTTCCCAAAAATGAAAAATAAGACTTCAACCAAAAATATGTAGGCATTTTGGAAAAAAGTGAGTTTTTTTTTACACTAAAATATGTAAATATTTTTTCACTATTTTAGCTGGCATATCTACATGCAATTATAGGATGTATACACATTACATTTTCATTTTCAATGTACATCTCATGATGTAAAATCTGTTCCAGGATGAATCTGATATTGACAGTCAGGAATCTGTTATAACAAACACAAAGAGAGTAAACAGCTGAAAAGACATGACTTTTACAATTGACTTTAAAAGGTGTTCAAGGAATAGCATCTAGTTATGTCAGGCTGTGTTATTTTTTAAAATTTATTTTCCCTTAAATGCTTTATAATTTCATATGCAAAATCCAGGATTCTCGCCTTTTCTCTTTCATTTTTAAAGTAAAAATAAATATTTTAGGTATGTTTTTCAATGATGTTTTTGGCCAGCTGTTTAGATCTTGAGCGATCAGGTTTCCATCTCAACCTTTTGAGTGTTTCCAATATTTTCTTAAACATCTTCTGCGTTGTACTTAGTAAATGCTGGAAATAAACCTTATGTGAAAAATCAAAGTCCTGCAATTACGTCTTAGCAGACAAATTATCTTTACTATGTGTCATATAGTAAACTTAACTGGCTAAATTACAAGATCAAAGATCAGGCACAAGTCTACTTTCTGCTAATTAGGAAGTGTCTACCTCAAATTCCTTCAGGGGTAGAGTAGAGGAGAATGGCTTGATCTGAGCCCTGCCCCACTGCCTATCTGAGATGAAGCTTTGACATTAGATGCTGACAGTTAGAACAATGGAATTTTGAAGGAACTGAATTCATACTCTAGAATTCCATAATCAACTCACAACCTGCTTTTCAGCAGTCTTCCTTTTTCATAACTTTAATAAAAGCAAAGTTCTACTGGTAGCCAGACCAAACTGAGGCCTGTTAAACTCTAATATGCTCTTCACTCTTGCACCCAACCCTCATAATTGAGAATAAAAACTGACATGTCTTCCTTAAGGGACCCTCAGAATCATTTAATGAGCTATTCCAATAAAGTATCTTTATTATAATACTGGCTATTCAAAAGTAAATCTGTAGAATTTATCATCCTTCACTAAAAACATTATTAGCCCAAAAGAACTGTGCTAATTTTATCCACTTGTCCATTCCACTGATACTGTATTTCCTGGAAGAATCTTAAGTTTTGAAATTTTCTTCTGCCATGTCATGTGTGTATCTTGAATGGGAAAAAATAAACAAACAAAAATATAGCTGAGCCTTTTAGGTGATAGAAGCTACCTCTTGCAGAAGATTGCTCAAAGTAACAAGTCCTCCTAAGAATCTAGATTTTAAAGCTACTATTACTGGCAGACATAATGGTTTGTTCTAAGTTGCTAATCATAATCAAGATCACAAAAAATAACTAACTGCCTTGACTTCCTATATGTATTGTTCATATAACCCTATAAGTTGAATATTATTAATATTCTATTAACATTAGAGAAAATGAAGGCACAGAATCATTCACTTAATCAATGGCAAAGTCTGGCTTCATATCCAGACTAGGTGATGTAGAGCTGAAGTCCCTACCCCTCATTACTTTCTGTAGAACTTATAAGTGTTGCTACTGTCCTATTCTGTATCCAGAGAGAGAAGAGTGTCCTTAACATCAACTTGCTTGACTTAGGGGTCAGGGAGGTGAAGAGGACAAATTTTTAAAATCCTGAAAGATCAGCAGCAAGGTTTTCAAAAAGTTCCTTTTCCCAAAACTGTCTTTATTTCAACAAGATTACATTCTGGTTCAGGGTACAGTAACTTGAACCCATTTGCCAGAGATTGTACTAATCCTAAAATTGCTTGAAATTGTCCTGTCTTTAAAACTAAAAGTTCTAAGTATCTTCCAGTCTCAGGCAAACCAAGAGAGTTGGTCACCCTATTTAATTCAAAATATCTGAGCCTCTCTAGTTTATAAATATTTTCAAATTTTGCTTTCCACATTACTGATAGAAAAGTAAAACCAAGGAATATCTATAATGATAATACCTATTATTTTAGGCACATTACAAACCCACTTATACATTACTTTGTGTGAATATGTTTTAGGAAAGCAATCATCCTATTGCAGTGAATAATAATGCACAACCGGAATTGTCTTTGGACTATAAAGGGGGATGAGTCAGACAATAGAATTTTAATTACACTTTGATAAATTAGACAATAATTCAAGGATCCCTTTTTGCTTTATTGTTTTAACAGAAACTGGAACTTACATTGATTCCCTACTAAGTACAGTGACTCAAGTACCAGCTATTTTATTAATTCCTGTAGAACTAGTTTTATAATTGTGTTTAGTGGATAGATTTGGCCATAAGGAATATATATTTACATGGATATAAGTAAAAATCAAAATAGTTTGGCTGTTTTCAAGGTATAGTATTTCAAATGGTAAGTTCTGCATGGAAAAGAAAAGAAAATAAACCATTAATGATGAAAAACTTACTGCAGAGACTTGGAAACTAATAGAGCACTGTACCATAATTGCTAATGTACTTAGCATTTAATACCGAATTAGTGTCACGCTTAATATTAGGTGAAATGAATTTTTATAGTCCCCTTCTTAAGATGACGGGAAGTTATTATTGGGCCTCAGGCTAAACTAGTTCTCATGAAAACTCATGAACTGTCTAACAAAATGAACATTTATTTGTACTCTTTAGTCAGCTGCTCATTTCCAATAGCCAAAAGAAAAAAAATCAAGAAGAAAAATATTAGGCTTTTTGTATTTTGAAATAAGCGTAAAATTTTTAAATGGATAAAATAGAATCTAAAATGCTTTATTCACAAGACACCATTTTACTGCATCTGAAGCTTAATGTATATGTACATGAAGCTTAATGTATATGTACATGCAACATATCTACCTGTATTATAAATAAGTTAGAGTTGCTCAGTTCCATTTTAGTGATTCTTCTGGTATATTAAATGTGCATCTTTTACTAAGGTAAATCATCAATATTTTCCACAAAATTTTCTAAAGTACTTTCAAAAGTAATTTTGATTCTGAAAACAGATTTGATATCATGGGGCTTATAGAATAGCTCTATAGTCCGTGATTTTTTTCTTTTTTTGCTCTTGTTTTTATTTTAACTAGTATTTAGCAGTTGATATAACTTGGCCATTTTCTTCTTACAGATTTTGTAACCAAAATTTAAAATAAAGAAAACCTAAATTTTGTTAGCAAACTCTTTAAAAATAGTAAGGTAAGAAAATACTAAAGATGTAAGAAAGACAATAAAATAGAAATTTGGGTGAATTGAATTTTTTTTTTTAATTAGTAGGTAAAATGACTGCATTGGGCAAGAGAAAGATGTCAGGAAATTTGTTTATATTGTGAGAATGTCAGTGATTCAAGGGAGAGGGGGCTTTGCAGGCAAAAAGACTTAGTAGGGAAATACATGGAGATCTCCACTCTCATTAATTTAATAGGCATGGAAGTATCACCTAACTTCAAATTAAGGAATCTTCAAATTGTGACTTTTCTATAATCATCATGAGATGGAAATCCAGACATCCACTTTTCAAACGACAGGCAAATGAAGCAGTAGACTAGTAAAGCAAATGGATATCATTCCAGGGCCAAGATATTGCCAAGTATTATTCTTGAAACAAGGATAGGAGCTCCAGGCTGGGGCCCATGAGATGCATACATTCACTATGTATTTGTAACTAACTATAACATTACCTTTCGCCTCGCCTAATGTAGGTTTTTAGAAAAGATTCAGTAATTCCTTTATGGTCTAGGCTGAATTTTTAAAAATTCATTTTTCAAAGCACAGGCATTTAATCTGGTAGGTAAAGAATACTTTAAATATTAGTGGTCCAGATTTAAACTTAAAAGACAGATGTGCAAACGCCTATATAATGAAGAAGTTACCCAAAACAGCAATATCTAAAGTATCATATAGTTTCAATGCACCATATAAATAAATGTACAATAGGAACTTTCACACTTTTTTGATATTAGTGCAAAACACAATTACACATCTAGAATCTAGTGTCTAGAGTTACTGTATTACATACAAATTTTTTTGCTCAAAGAGTTAATGTAGAGAGTCATTATGGAAAATTCATCTAATTTTTCCCTAAAATATAATACAGCCAAAATTCTAATCATCCAGCTTCTTTAGAAAAGCATCTATGTTGACTACAACTTTTAAGTGGAAAAAATGACAGGGAAATCTTCACAATGTTTATTTGTGGAATATTAAAAGCAATTGCTGCTGTTAGGAACATGGAGAACTTAGTGAAAATTGCTTACTTTCATTTTCCAGTTTCCACTGGTCAGACCCTCCATCGGAAAACTGCAAGTAATATTCTCTCAGCAGTCACAGAACTAAAACTTACCTAAGATAACAGTGTTTCCACGTTTGCTCTATTTTTTAGTTTACTTTGTCACTCTCAAGGGTACACACAAATAACATACGTATACATACATACAAACACAGAAATACAGAGAATTAAACATATGCCATAGTTTAACATCTCATCCTATCCCACCTCCCACAGAAAAAAAAAAAAAAGCAAATGTGTCAGCTATGATGTGAATGTCTCCCCCAAAGTTCATATGCTGGAAACTTAATCCCCAGTGCAACAACATTGAGAGGTGGAATCTTTTAAGTGGTGATTCTTTCAAAAAAAAAAGTAGTTGTATAAAGACACATATTTTCTAGAAAATATTCAAAATATTCAAAGTGACAGGAAGAAAACATGGTTATCATGGATCTTAAGCAGGCAAATATGTTGTTCTAAGAGGGGTGTCAAAGTAAAGCTCTGCTAGCAACCAGGCGACTCTAATGCAGAGCTTTCCTCAGAATGTCAACTAAAGAACACTAGTTCCTTAAAATGGTAATAAATGTAATGAAAAAGAGTTTTATATTCAAAAATGTTTGGGAGACATTGAGAAAAAAATAAGAAAAGAGATTTCTTTCTGCATTATTATCAGTACTTTTAACTTTCCAGTATGTATTATGAATTTCCAAAATAAATATACAGTAAATACAAAAAATATTACATACTGTATACACTATGTAAATAAATGGTAAATATATACAACTGTTTAACAACTAAACCTTCCTTCTTCTAATATTTTCAGTGTTGACCCTGAGTATTCATAGCATTTAATACTTTAAAAGTCAGACAATTTAATAGAAAGTACAAGCATTTTCTCCATTTGTGAAATCCCCTATTGCTATCTACATACACAGCAACATCTGAGACAAGAACACACAGTTCTATTCCCACAAACAGTACTGTCAACTACTCACGTCTCCCCTTTCAAACCACAATCTGCCCAGCCTGTGGCCACAGCCAATGACATGACAGAAAACCATGAACATATAACAAATTTGGTGCCGACAGGAAAGATTAGCCTTGCTATTTGACCCATAATCACATTTCCTCCCTTTAAAATTAGACTAGGTCACAGGATTATCGCTTAGGCTGGGAAAATGTTCAAGGAAGGACTACAGTGGAATCAAAATAGGTAGAGCATTTGATGAGTAATGAATTACTTAAGTGTTACAGTGATCCTTTAGTTCTTTAAGTTCTTCAAGCAGTAAGCAATTATGTTTTAACATTTCATAGCTTCCAATGGGAATTCTCTTTTTGCCTGTGAAGCCCTGTTCCCAACCCCTTTCACCACCTTCAAATCCTAGTCCCATCACTGCCCCATCACCGCCTCTCATCTCTTGAGTTGTTTATTCAATAAATCTATTCTTCAGTTCTTCCGTAAAATAAAACTACCTCTAATAATTCTTCAGAATCATCCCCATAATGTTTTCCCTTCTAAAAGCACTTTATCAGAATGCATAATTATATATTATGCATTATAACCCTAACCCTAACGCTAACCCTCATATTTGCATACATATCTGTTAAACAGATACATCTCCCATTAGACTGTAAACTATGAAAGCAAAGAATTATATCTATTTTGTTCACCAATACCTAGAACAGGAAGGTGCTCACTATACTTGCTAATTGTGTTGAATAAATAAAGGTAGGAGTAAATGCAGTCAACAATTATTTATTTAATATGCAAAACACACCTCTCTGTGGAAAAGAATCAAAAGGGACAAATTTTCTGTTTATTGATGGTGTTGTATAATATTTAATAAATCAAACATACCAGAGGCTTAGTTTAAACCTTTCTGTATGTAATAAATCAAATATATCAGAGGCTTAACTTTAAAATGGGTTTTCTTCTATAGAAAAAAAAATAATAATCCCTATTTGAACAACATATTTGCCTGCTTAAGGACCATGATAACGATGTTTTCTTCCTGTCACTCTGATTTTTTTTCTAGAAAATAATATGTCTTGATATCCAACTACTTTTTTCAACTCTCTTAATGCACTTTTAAATCACCATAATCTCATGTTCTTTCTTACTCTTAGACTTATAATATATTGTCTTCAAGGTACAGCGCTCTTTTATGTAACACTGGCAATGTCTACAGAATCAACAGTTTTGCAATTTCTTTTTTGTTTCTTCCACAGTTCCAGCTACCCCTTCAAAAGCCGACTGCTTTATTTGGAGTTGACCTTCTTTATTAGTGCTTCTTAATACATACATCTTGTAGAAAACTACTCATATCACTTGATACACTTGATATTATTTCAAAAGCAGATGCTTTCAATTAAGATATTTAATATCTTCCATGATTATTAACCGATGCTTGTGTCCTACCTGATCATTTATAATTTGAAAGTTAAGATTCAAAGTCTAAGAAGCAAATTTACATCCATCTGCAAAATTCCTTCACTAACTTAATTCTTAACATACATATACTTATTTCCCATCTCCTCTCCCTTGTTCTTGCTTTGCTTTTTCCACTGAATGTCAGAGTAGGCCCTAGATATAAAATCATAAGCTTCACATCACAATCAATTGAACATAAAAGTGCTAACTTTTGGGAATTAGCAATAATTATAAAGTCACAATGCTATGTTAAATAGCTGTTCAATTAAATCAAAAGACAGGAATATATGGTTTGTTAATGCAAAAAAGAATATTTCTCAGGTAGATGTTTTCTGTAATTTTAAAAAGTCAGAAAGAAGACTTCATACGCTCTTAAAATTTATTAGACTTGAATATAGGTCTTGAAAAAAGTAATTGTTGTCAACCTTAAAAAACCTAAACACAAGCCATGCCTATCAGAAAATAAAATAAACCCTTATCTATTAAAGAGTCAAATTTAAAGATAAAAAGTCAAAGCCTTGCATATATATATCCCAAAAATCTTTATAAATTAAGCTTTTAACTGCAATGTTATAATGCTGCTTCAGTGTCTAAAGAGAAATCTAAGTTTCTGATTCGCAACTGTGTGAAACTTCTAGATCTTCAATAAAACGTTAGCATTAATAACCATGTGAATGTAAGAACCCTTTTGGCATTGCATCATTTATCTTTATTGGTTTTAATTATATTTTTCCTCCCACGAACTGGGAGTCTCATGATGCAGTCATCAATATACCTAATCCTTTTGGAAGCACCATTTCCCAAGAGGAAAAACATATGTAATTAATATTAATAAAGTTCTGCAACAGAAAAATGTCATTTGATATGTATATGCCTTTCTATATGTAGAAAATACATTCTTTATTTTATTCAGTTAAAAATAGTATTTTTCGGAAAATAGTTTCTGATTGAGATTTAAATGTTTCATTTTTTAAAAGTACAAGGTAAAGCAAAGCATCACATGATGGTGAAATTTGTACTCCTTCTTTATATGATTCATTTTATTTTAAATACACTTCCATAAATAGCGTACAGCTTCAACAAACAGTACATTCTCCAAATTTATCTCTCAGCCATTAAATACTAATTTCTAATGACTAAAATACAGAACTAAAGGTACAATTGCACCCTCTACTGTCCAAATATTGAGCATCGTGCTGTGTATGTTTGTTTAACACATTCATTATAAAAGTAACAAGTAAATAACATTGGTTTCCTTTTGACATTAATTAGCATATCCTCAAAAAAATTAAGCTCTAATTATAAAATTTCCATAGTGATGTAAATGGAAGTTTGCTACTTTTATAGTTACTTGTACTAAACTAATTTAGAAAATGACTCTTATTAAGGTACAGTCATGCATCATGCAATAAATTTTCTGTCAGTGACAGACCACATATACAACAGTGGTCTTGTAAGATTATAATGAAGCTGCTATACATAGCTGTACCTTTTTTTATGTTTTATACCATATTTTTACTGTACCTTTTCTATGTTTAGATATGTGTAGATATACAAATACTTACCATCATGTTACAATTGCTTACAGTATTCGGGAGCAATAGGCTATGTCATATAGCCTAGGTGTGTAATAGGCTATATACCATCTAGGTTTGTGTAAGTACACTTTTTGATGTTTGCACAATCATAAAATTGCCTAAAGGCACATTTCTTAGAATGTATCCCTGTTGTTAAATGATGCAACTGTACTTGAGTGAAGTATTCATTAACTGACTGATAATGCATGGCAATATTAATCACCTTTTCAACAATATTCATAACAAGGAAAAATATGAAATCATTCAAGCAAACAATTGGCATATTTTTCTAATAGTGTATAAAGTTTACCAAATTTTATTTCAAGTTAAAAACCAGGAAAGCACTAATGTTTCTCTAAAACTGTGCTTCAAAGTTTTCAAGAAAAATTGTGAGTTGATTGTCCAAAATGTGACATACCACTATGAGCTAAAATTAATAGGTTATTTGTATTTTTTAAACCTATCTTTAATGTTTCAATAGAGACTGTTGGGCCAGGCACGGTGGCTCACGCCTGTAATCCCAGCACTTTGGGAGGCTGAGGCAGGTGGATTGCCTGAGATCAGGAGTTCGAGACCAACCTGACCAACATGTAGAAACCCTGTCTCTACCAAAAATACAAAATTAGCCAGGTGTGGTGGTGCATGCCTGCAATTCCAGCTACCCAGGAGGCTGAGGCAGGAGAATCTCTTGAATCCAGGAACGGGAGGTTGTGGTGAGCCGAGATCACACCATTGCACTCCAGCCTGGGCAACAAGAGCAAAACTCTGTCTCAAAAAAAAAAAAAAAAACAGGTACTGTTTTGAATTCAAAATAAATTATTATTCAAAAGATTATCTTATCAATTTTTTCTTCTGGTGATGAAGATTCGTTTACTGATAATCAACCCTCCCACCTATAATAATCAGAGAGGCCGAACCAAAAATATGAAAATAAGGCATTGGAAAACTCCCAAGCAGCAAGGAATTGAGGGGACAATATCCCAGAGAAAAGTGAAGTCCAGAGATGTCAGCCTAATGTTCAGTGTTTTTCTGAGGTATTCACCAATTACAAAATACTTCTAAGAAAATAAGTAAGCAAGCATAAATTAAAAGCTGAGAGGCTAAGAAGCTGATCAAAGCTTCTAAAGTCTAAAATGGCTGGAGGGACAAAAATTGGAATCAGGCCCAACAAGTTGAAATCCAGGGAGGCTAAACTTTAACTGCTAATAACCATGGACCCAATAAGACCAAATCCTGTTTTATATCTGCGCAATCTATAATTGGATTAGGTGATCTGACCCTAGTCTTCCTGCCCGTCAGGAGCAAATGCAAATCCTCCATGAAGGAAGATCACATAATCCAGAGTGTCACACTCTTTCTACAATTTTTCATGCCTAATGTTGGGTTCAAAAAAAAAATAAAAAAAAACAATTAGGCAACACCCCATAACCTAAAACTGAGAAAAAAGTAGAAGCCATGCAACAGAAGGAGACACATGGGAGATTGTGATATTGGAATTATCAGAAATGAACTTTAAAGTAATTGTGACAAATATGTTTCAGAAAAGTGATTAAAATGTTAGTAATTTTAGCAGAGAACTGGAAATTACAAAGAACTTTTTGAAGCTGAAATTTTAGAATTAAAAAAAGCAGTAACTGAAATTGAATAACTCTATAGTCAATTTTAATAACAGAAGACACAATTAGTAAACTGGAAGATAAGTCCAAATAAAATAGCTACATTAAATAAAGAAAAGGAATTTTAAAACATAGGAAAAAGGACATGAGATGTGGAGTCTTGGGAGAAGTTCTAACTTCTATATAACTGGAGTCTCAAAAGGACAGAAAAGAGAGAATATAACAAAAGCAGTATTTGAAGAAATAATCACTATGAATTTTCCAAAAGTGATAAAAAAAAAAAAAATCAGGCCACAGATTTCAAGAGGCACTGTAAATGACTAGCACAATAAATATAAAAGACACCGATATGGTTTGGTGGGGGGTCCCCACTCAAATCTCATTTTGAATTGTAGCTCCCATAATTCCCAAGTGCTGTGGGAGGGACCCAGTAGGAGGTAATTGACTCATGGGGGTGGGTTTTTCCCGTGCTGTTTTCATGATACTGAATAAGTGTCTCAAGATCTGATAGTTTTATGAAGGGGAGTTCCCCTGCACATGCTCTCTTGCCTGCTGCCATGTAAGGCATGCTCTTCCTTTATCTTCCACCATGACTGTGAGGCTTCCCCACCCATGTGGAACTGTGAGTCCATTGAACCTCTTTCCTTTATAAATTACCCGGTCTCAGGTATGTCTTTATCAGCAGCGTGAGAACAGACTAATACAGACACACACACACACACACACAGACACACATACACACACACAGACACATAGGTATAACACAGTAAAATTGTTACATGAAAAACAGAAAGCTCCTAAGAGCAGACAGACAAAAATATCTGCAACCTTCAAAGGAACAATAAGATAACAGGTTTTTAATTGAAGCAGTGAAATTCACAAGACAATAGAATGGTAGCCTCAAAAGGCTGAAAAAAAAATCTGACAATCAAGAATTCTATACTTGACAAAAATATCCTTTGAAAATAAAGGTAAATAAGTATATTTTGAGAAACAAAAACTAGAGAATTTGTTACCAACAGATCACACTAAAGGAGATAATAAAAGGTATTCTTCAGACAGAAAGAAAATGAATCCACATGAAAGCACAAAGATTCAAAGAAAATGTAAGTATCATACAAAGGATAAATATGAGGGTAAATGCATATAAATTATTACTGTATAAAACAATAACATCTAACAACAATAATATAAAAGAGAGTAAGGGGCTAACAGTTGAATGTTGTTAGGTCATTTCACTGTCTAGGTATTAATAAATGTAATGACTTACCTCTAATTTTACTAATGCCAGGATGTATTACATGTTGTATTCTCTAGAGTAACTACTTAAGGAAGCACAAGTTGTATAAATAACAAATTGATGGAAGGATAACTGAATATTAAAAACAATAGATTCATTAAAGTAGAGGCAAAAAAGGAAAGAAAACTTCACATAGAACAAAAATCACAAATAGAAAACAAACAGTACAATGATAGATCAAAGAGTTGATCAATGATAGATCAAAATGTATTAGTAAACAAACTAAATAGATTACTCCAGTTGCTAAACAAAGAATATCTGACTGAATAAAATAAAAATTATATATATTTTATGAGACAATTGTTACATAAGGAAACAGAAAGGCTTATAGTAAAAATGGTAAATATAATCCAAACACAAACCATGAGAAAGTTGATATAGCTCTACTACAAAGCAAAGAGGTAAGAACACCAGTGTTACTAGAGTTAAAAAGGGATATCTCTTAATAATAAAATGATTAATTTACCAGAAAGTGATTATAATTCTAAATGTACATGCATTAAATAACAGCCTTCACATTGGCAAAAGTAAAAATTCATAATGCTAAGAGGAGATATAGACAAACCTAATATCTTATTAGATTGTGACTCATCTCTTAGATTGTGATAGACCTAGCAGGCAGAAATATAATCAGGCTATAAAAGATAGAAACAATATACTTAACAAATGTGAGTTAATTACACTACATAGAACACCTCATCTCAAAATTGCAAAACACATAATTTTCTAGTGCATAGGAATATTTATTAAAATTGACTATATGCTGGACCATAAAACAAGTCTCAACAAACATCAGAATATTAAAATCATGGTATCTTGCTACAGAAGAATTAAACTGGAAATGAACACAAATTATCTCAATAATTATGAAAAAGTATTTAATAAAATTCAAAATCCATTTATAATTTTAAAATAATTTTGAAAATTTTGAAATAAGTCAGGTGTGGTGGCTCATGCACATAATTCCAGTACTTTGGGAGGCTGAGGCAGGAGGTTCACTTGAGCCCAGGAGTTTGAGGCTGCAAAGAGCTATGATTGCACCAGTACACTGGAGCCAAGAGGACAGTGCAAGATTCTGTCTCTTAAAAAATAAATTAATTAATGAATACATAAATAATTTCAATTTAAAGACCACTTATCTGATAAAATGTACACACACACATGCACAAAAATCTACCAAAAGACTCATACTTAATGGTGAATTATTAAAACACTTCTTTATGGTACCACAAAAAGAAATAGATGCCAATAATCATCACATTAATTCAACATTATAATTGAAGTCTGACCACTGAAATAAGGCAAGAACACTAAGTAAAATGCCAAAAAATTAGAAAATGTTGTATAATTATTGACACAGACCTACAGAAAAACTATTAAAATAAGTAAATTGGAGGTCAGCATACAGAAATTTTATGTTAAAAGTTAAAAATGTATTTCTAGGGGGCAGTTCCAAGATGGTCAAATAGGAACAGCTCCAGCGTCCAGCTCCCAGCATGAGCCACACAGAAGATGGTTGATTTCTGCATTTCCAACTGAGGTACTGGGTTCATCTCACTGATGCATGTCAGACAGTGGGTGCAGGACAGTAGGTGCAGCCCACTGAGCAAGAGTCGAAGTAGGGCGAGGCATCACCTCACCTGGGAAGCACAAGGGGTAAGGGAATTCCCTTTCCCAGCCAAGGGAAACCGTGACACACAGCCCCTGGAAAATTGGGTCACTTCCACACTAAACTGTGCTTTTCCAAGGGTCTTAGCAAATGGCACACCAGGAGATTATATCCCGTGCCTGACTCAGAGGGTCCCACACCCACAGAGCCTCCCTCATTGCTAGCACAGCAGACTGAGATCTAACTGCAAGGTGGCATCGAGGCTGGGGGAGGGGCGCTCGCCATTCCTGAGGCTTGAGTAGGTAAACAAATCAGCCAGGAAGCTTGAAGTGGGTGGAGGCCACCACAGCTCAAGGAGGCCTGCCTGCCTCTGTAGACTCCACTTCTGGGGACAGGGCATAGCCATAAAAAAGGCAGCAGAAACCTCTGCAGATTTAAATGTCCCTATCTGACAGCTTTGAAGAGAGTAGTAGTTCTCTCAGCACAGAGTTTGAGATCTGAGAATGGACAGACTGCCTCCTCAAGTGGGTCCCTGACTCCTGAGTAGCCTAACTGGGAGACACCTCCCAATAGGGGCAGAGTGACACCTCACACGGCTGAGTACCCCTCTGAGACTAAGCTTCCAGAGGAACGATCAGGCAGCAACATTTGCTGTTCAGCAATAATCACTATTCTGCAGCCTCTGCTGCTGATACCCAGGTAAACAGGGTCTAGAGTGAACCTCCAGCAAACTACAACAGACCTACAGCTGAGGGTCTGGATTGTTAGAAGGAAAAATAACAAATAGAAAGGACATCCATAGCAAAACCCCCTGCGTACATCACCATCATCAAAGAGCAAAGGTAGATAAAACCACAAAGATGGGGAAAAAACAGAGCAGAAAAGCTGAACATTCTAAAAATCAGAGTGCCTCCCCACCTCCAAAGGAATGCAGCTCCTCACCAGCAACAGAACAAAGCTGGACGGAGAATGACTTTGACGAGTTGAGAGAAGAAGGCTTCAGTTGATCAAACTTCTCCGAGCTAAAGGAGGAAGTTTGAACCCATCACAAAGAAGCTAAATACCTTGAAAAAAGATTAGACGAATGACTAACTAGAATAACCAATGTAGAGGAGTCCTTAAATGACCTGCTGGAGCTGAAAACCATGGCACGAGAACTACATGACAAATGCACAAGCTTCAGTAACCAACTCAATCAACTGGAAGAAAGGGTATCAGTGATTGAAGATCAAATAAATGAAATGAAGCGAGAAGAGAAGTTTAGAGAAAAAAGAGTAAAAAGAAATGAACAAAGCCTCCAAGAAATATGGGACTATGTGAAAAGACTAAATCTACCTCTGATTGGTGTACCTGAAAGTGACGGGGAGAATGGAACCAAGTTGGAAAACACTCTGCAGGATATTATTCAGGAGAACTTCCCCAACCTAGCAAGGCAGGCCAACATTCAAATTCAAGAAATACAGAGAATGCCACAGAGATATTCCTCAAGAAGAGCAACTCCAAGACACATAATTGTCAGATTCACCAAAGTGGAAATGAAGGAAAAAATGTTAAGAGCAGCTAGGGAGAAAGGTCGGGTTACCCACAAAGGAAAGCCCATCAGACTAACAGTGGATCTCTCAGCAGAAACTCTACAAGCCAGAAGAGAGTGGGGATCAATATTCAACATTCCTAAAGAAAAGAATTTTCAACCCAGAATTTCATATCCAGTCAAACTAAGCTTCATAAGTGAAGGAGAAATTCCTGGACATATACACTCTCCCAAGACTAAACCAAGAAGAAGTTGAATCCCTGAATAGACCAGTAACAGGCTCTGAAATTGAGGCAATAATTAATAGCCTACCAACCAAAAAAAGTCCAGGACCAGACGGATTCACACGTGAAATCTACCAGAGGTACAAGGAGGAGCTGATACCATTCCTTCTGAAACTATTCCAATCAATAGAAAAAGAGGAATCCTCCCTAAATCATTTTATGAGGCCAAAATCATCCTGATACCAAAGCCTGGCAGAGACACAACAAAAAAAGAGAATTTTAGACCAATATCCCTGATGAACATCGATGCAAAAATCCTTAATAAAATGCTGGCAAGCCGAATCCAGCAGCACATCAAAAAGCTTATCCACCATAATCAAGTGGGCTTCATCCCTAGGATGCAAGACTGGTTCAACATACACAAATCAATAAACGTAATCCAGTATATAAACAGAACCAAAGACAAAAAACCACATGATTATCTCAATAGATGCAGAAAAGGCCTTTGACAAAATTCAACAGCCCTTCGTGCTAAAAACTCTCAATAAATTCGGTACTGTTGGAACATACCTCAAAATAATAAGAGCTATTTATGGCAAACCCACAGCCAATATCATACTGAACGGGAAAAGACTGGAAGCATTCCCCTTGAAAACTGGTACAAGACAGGGATGCCCTCTCTCACCACTCCTATTCAACATAGTGTTGGAAGTTCTGGCCAGGGCAACCAGGCAGGAGAAAGAAATAAAGGGTATTCAGTTAGGAAAAGAGGACGTCAAATTGTCCCTGTTTGCAGACAACATGATTGTATATTTAGAAAACCCCATCATCTCAGCCCAAAATGTCCTTAAGCTGATAAGCAATTTCAGCAAAGTTTCAGGATACAAAAGCAATATGCAAAACTCACAAGCATTCTTATACACCAATAACAGAAAAACAAAGAGCCAAATCACGAGTGAACTCCTATTCACGATTGCTTCAAATAGAATAAAATACCGAAGAATCCAACTTACAAGGGATGTGAAGGACCTCTTCAAGGAGAACTACAAACCACTGCTCAATAAAATAAAAAAGGACATAAACAAATGGAAGAATATTCCATGCTCATGGATAGGAAGAATCAATATCTGGAAAATGGCCATACTGCCCAAGGTAATTTATAGATTCAATGCCATCCACATTAAGTTACCAATGACTTTCTTCACAGAATTGTAAAAAACTGCTTTAAAGTTCATATGGAACCAAAAAAGAGCCTACATTGCCAAGACAATCCTAAGTCAAAAGAACAAAGCTGGAGGCATCACGCTACCTGACTTCAAACTATACTACAAGGCTACAGTAATTAAAACAGCATGGTACTGGTACCAAAACAGAGATATAGACCAATGGAACAGAACGGAGCCCTCAGAAATAATACCACACATCTACAACCATCTGATCTTTGACAAACTTGACAAAAACAAGAAATGGGGAAAGGATTCCCTACTTAATAAATGGTGCTGGGAAAACTGGCTAGCCATATGTAGAAAGCTGAAACTGGATCCCTTCCTTACACCTTATACAAAAATTAATTCAAGATGTATTAGAGACTTAAATGTTAGACCTAAAACCATAAAATCCCTAGAAGAAAACCTAGGCAATACCATTCAGGACATAGGCATGGGCAAGGACTTCATGTCTAAAACGCCAAAAGCAATGGCAACAAAAGCCAAAATTGACAAATGGGATCTCATTAAACTAAAGAGCTTCTGCACAGCAAAAGAAACTACCATCAGAGTGAACAGGCAACCTACAGAATGGGAGAAAATTTTTGCAATTTTCTCATCTGACAAAGGGCTAATATTCAGAACCTACAAATAAACAAATTTACAAGAAAAAAACAACTCCATCAAAAAGTGGGCAAAGGATATGAACAGACACGTCTCAAAAGAAGACATTTATGCAGCCAACAGACACATGAAAAAATGCTCATCATCACTAGCCATCAGAGAAATGCAAATTAAAGCCACAATGAGATACCATCTCACACCAGTTAGAATGGCAATCATTAAAAAATCAGGAAACAACAAGTGCTGGAGAGGATGTGGAAAAATAGGAACACTTTTATATGGTTGGTGGGACTGTAAACTAGTTCAAACATTGTGGAAGACAGTGTGGCAATTCCTCAAGGATCTAGAACTAGAAATACCATTTGACCCAGTCATCCCATTACTGAGTATATACCCAAAGGATTATAAATCATGCTACTATAAAGACACATGCACACGTATGTTTATTGCGGCACTATTCACAATAGCAAAGACTTGGAACCAACCCAAATGTCCATCAATGACAGACTGGATTAAGAAAATGTGGCCCTTATACACCATGGAATACTATGCAGCCATAAAAAAGGATGAGTTCATGTCCTTTGTACGGACATGGATGTAGCTGGAAATCATCATTCTCAGCAAACTATCGCAAGAACAGAAAACCAAACACCGCATGTTCTCACTCATAGGTGGGAAGTGAACAATGAAAACATTTGGACACAGGAAGGGGAACATCACACACCAGGGCCTGTCGTGGGGTGGGGGGAGTGGGGAAGGATGGCATTAGGAGATATATACATATGTAACAAACCTGCACGTTGTACACATGTACCCTGGAACTTAAAGTATAATAAAAAATAAATAAATTTAAAAACATGTGTTTCTCTACCAGTAGCAAACAAACAAACATTTGTGGCATAAGGATAAACAACTGGCTCAATAGATTACAATGGAGGGCTCTGAAATAAAACTACATACATATGCTGTTTCATATACAACAAATGTGACACTACACAAATATAGTCATTTAAATAAATAGTACTGCATCAACTAAATACCCATACATAAAGTAAATGAATCTTGTGCCCCTTTTTGTGCGATATACAATAATTCTATTTCAGATGAACTGTAGATGTAAATGTGAGAGATAAGCTTTTAAAAACATAGGAGATAGGAGAGAGTATTTATTCATTAACTTAGAGTAGGTAAGAATATCATAAACAAGAGAAAGCACTCACTGTAAGGAAAAAAGCTGATAAAATGAACCACATTAAAATTAGAAAATTTGTTTGACCAAAAGACATCAAAGTACATGCATATCATTATTCATTTGTACAAACCTAGAGAACAAAAAATGAACCCTTGTGTGAACTATGAATTTGGGGAGATAATGATGTACCAATGAAGGTTCCTTCATTGCAACAAATGTACTACTCTGATAGTAAGGGAAGTTGTGAATACTGGGTACTGGGTAGGAGATATATGGGAAATCTCTGTACCTTTTGCTCAATTTTGCTGTGAGGCTAAAACTTTAAAAATTAAAGCTATTTTGCTTTTAACATTTTTCACTCAAAAAATTAAGTCTATTTGTAAAAAGAAAAAAAGACATAATTAAGACAATCAAATGGCAAACTACAAAGTAGGGAAAGATATTTATAATATGTATTTAATTAGCAAAAAGGTTACAGTCGAATGCTATCTCAAATTCCCAAAACTCATAAGTCAAGACAGACAACCCCATAAAGAAATGGGCAAAATACTTGAACAGGCATTTCATAAAAGAGGGTATCCAAATAACAAAGAAACATGAAAAATTGCTCATTTCATTAATCATCAGGGAAATGTAAATTAAAACTGCAATCTTACACATCTACCCAAATGGCTAAAATTGAAAAGAATTTGCAGCAATCCTTAGTTTGTAGAACAATAGGAACTTTCATCCACCATTAGTGGGAGTATAAATTGTTATGGCCACTTGGGAAAATTTAGGTGGCAATGTCTACCTAAACTAATTATATGGATATCCCATAATCTAGAAAGTCCAATCCTAAGGATATCTCTAAGAGAAATACATACCTATTATCACCAAATAATGTGTGCCCAAGGCTACAGATAATATCCCAAACTGGCAGTAGCACAAATGTCCCTCAACATTAGAATAGATAAATATATATTAATCCAATAGAATATAAAGAACAGTAAAAGTAAGTGAACATTGCTACAAGCAACACCACCAATAAAACTCAAAACAGTACTCAGCAAAATACACCAAACATAAATGAACATGTATCACATGGGCAAAAAAATGTATGGTGAATATAATAGTTACCTTTGAGGAAAAAAGTGGGTCTGGTGATTGGGAAATGGCATGAGGAAGGCTTTTGGGGATCTGGGAAAGTTCTGTTTCTTAATCTGAGTGGTGATTATACTGGTGTAAGGATAACTCATTGAAGACTTATGAATGAAGCACCTTTATTTATGTGTGTTACAATGTATTACAGAAGCATAAAACAAAAGCCGTATTGATTTTACTAAGAATAACTGTCAAAGAATTACTGAATATTATTTTAGATATCTACAAGGTGCAAAGGCTCCATGTCTAATCCATCATCAAACATTTATACTACATAATCCACAGTCAACTGTTAGATTTTGGAAAATAAAAAGTTAATTAGACATATATCCTGACCTCAAAATGTTAGATACAGAATTATCTACATAAAACTGACTTGGACCATCATACGTGTATGTGTGTGTATGTGTGTATGTGTATGTGTGTATGTATTCACATACACACACGTGTATATACACACACACAATGTATATGTGTGTATACGCGCATAATGTTTATATTCCAAATCTCAAAAATATCATGATTTACTATATCTTAGATATTTCAATAAAAGAATTTACTAAATATGTATAACTCAGGTATGATTTTCATGTATATATATTCAAGAAATCAGAAAAGAAGCTTTTATTAAAAATTTGTCTTAAGAACTGGGATATAACAGGAAAAGGCTCCATTTGGTATCAGTTCAAAAGAATACAGTAGGATGTGAATAGGTGGAGGAAGAAAAGGAAGATTTTTGAGACAAGGTAGGAACAGCATAAGGAAAGGTACAATGTAGGGAAAGCAGACATGGGGTCAGGGGTTCATTTTGGTTGGAGGAGAGCAGAAAGGTCAGCGGGTGAAAAGCAGATAGAAGGCAGACAAGGACCAGACTGAAGAGGATCTTGGAACATCAAACTGACAAATGTAGACTACATGAACTTGGTAATGGAAAGGTAGCTACAGTCTCAGCAAAGTGTCATGATCAGAGCTGTGTTTCAGGAAAACTATTCCAACAGCATGATGTCAAATGAATTGGATACTGAAAAGCCTAGAGTCAAGGAAACAGGTTAGGAAGCTGCTGCCATACTAAAGGTCTAATCAAGATATGAAACTGGGAATGGAAGGAAAGACATGGCCAAAGATAACTACTGAAAACATAATTTCCTTAATATTAGTATTAATTGCTCTTATAATAACAAGTATTCCCAAGTAGTCATTTTGCAAACTGCTGCACATTTAACAGTAAAGGTAGATGAAACTCCTGTGTAATCGGATATAACTTTTAAGAAAGTTAACTCTTCTTATTGAGAATATTTTCTGAGCATATCCAGTCTTTACAGAGCTAGGGCTCCTATTCCTGAAGATGCCTTCCCTGAAACCCAGCTAAACACAAATAGCATATCTAGTACTACTTGGAGAATAAGTGAAAATTATTGAAGGCCTATTGAGTGGGCACCCTTATATATAACCTCACTCTATCTTAAGAGTGCCTTCATCACAACTGCTGCCCCTTCATGCCCATCTAGGCTCATCTCAGAGTCCAAGGCTCCAGATATTTCCTTTTGTTCCCCCAGTAATCTATGCTAAACTAGTGAACTTATGGGTTTTCATTAATTGATGCTTGACTTGATTGGCTCAGTTTTCCCTTCCCACCACTTTTTGAGTAGAGGACTTTAGCTGAACCAATAGTCTGTCCATAAGTGATGTAGAATAAAGAGGAAAGAAAAGGAGGAAAGGAACAGGAGACACAGGGGCTTAGAATAATGGTGGGATTTTTACTAAGATATGGGATGGACAGAGAGGAGAGCAGTTGTAGCTTGGGACTGGAAAAAGAAAATGGGATTTGTAAGCATCCTCCTTTTGGGACATTTTAAAAATCCAAACAAAAAAATTTTTTTTTTCCATAAGGAGTCTCACTCTGTCACCCAGGCTGGAGTGCAGTGGCATGATCTCCGCTCACTGAAAGTTCCACCCCCTGGGTTCATGCCATTCTCCTGCCTCAGCCTCCCAAGTAGCTGGGACTACAGGCGCCCACCACCACACTCGGCTAATTTTTTTATTTTTTTATTTTTATTTTTTGTATTTTTAGTAGAGACAAGGTTTCACCGTGTTCGCCAGGATGGTCTCGATCTCCTGACAAACAAAATTATTTTTAATGAACATTTGGTTATTGACCGGTCTATTTGACCCTGCACTGAGAGACTGGACCATATAGATTCTGGCTTTATAAGATTACAGTGAATAAAATAATCTAAAGAACCTACAATGGTACATGAAGGGAATTAAGATATTTTTTAATGAGGGGGCGGGAATTTTTGTTGAATTTCAAGTCAATCTGTAGGAGGCATCAGCCACTCCAATTCCTCTAACTCTGATTTTGCATGGCAATTTGGGCAGGAACAATAGACATGAAAGAGTCAATGAAGAGCAAACCAACCCTTGCCATTGAACACTGATAAAGCTTCACATGGCAGCACATCCACTGGGGTACTGAATACCACTTCTGAGATACTTCTAAATCAGACAAAGGAGCCAATAAAGCATCCCACTCACGCAGCTCTTGGGAAGTGTGTGTATTATACTCATCAAACCTGGAATATGGTCAGGGATACAGGGGAAATTAAGGGAAGGGGATCATGAATAATAATCATTAATCATTAATCATTATTATATAATAGTATTTGGCATTTACTGAGCGCTTATTATTACAGTGCCTTATACATATGAGTGTGCAGATTGTGCTAAGCACTTTTCATAGGCCATCAGAAGCCTCACAAATGTATGAGGTGGGCATTTTTGTTATTATCCTAATTTTAAATGTGAGAAAACTGAAAATTATTTAACATTGAAGTAACTGTCCAAAGTCATATGATCATACAGCTTGTGGGCTTCAGACTCAGGAATTTCTGACTCTAGAGCTACAGTATTTATAACTATGGTATCACGATCCAACAATTACAATGATGGTGATAATGAAAGGTTCATTAAAATCTGTTTTATGCACACGTAGATACGCCTATCACCAAAGCTCATGCTTTGGCAATCTGTCATACTATTGTCTTCTCAGGATTTGACCTCCCAAAGGTTATAATAACAACTACCATAATGTGGACTTAGCTCCATTCTTAAGGACATGAGAGACTCCTCTAGAACTCTGGAACTAACTCTACTGGAATAGGGCATCTACTTCATGACCTATATCAACTAATTAAGCTGATTATATAACTATGTAGCAGCAAACTCCCTGGTAACATTTAATTTTCAGCTAAAATACGTGTTGAACTTTTAAAAAGTTTAAACAAATTAAATCATTTTAAGGAGCTTATTTTATACTTTATTCTTTCATTTGCTAGTTTTGTAACTCTCTTGATGCCTTTTATGTAATTGCATTTTAAAAACATAATTGGAACACATTCCTCAGAGCTAGCAGTCTCCATGGACTTTTTTTTCCTATGAAAAATTTGTGGGGAAATAAATGTGTATGTATGTGTGGTTTAGTTCAAAATGAGGTTTAGTTTAAGATGAGAAAGTTTCTCAGAACTAGGATTTATTATCAAAAGTTATAGCTCAAAGGGGCACAATAAGATACTGCCAATTAGAAAAAAAGCAAACATTTTAATACAAATGCTTGTTTCACATATAGTCTTCTAATAAAAAGTGTTTATATTTAGTTACATCGTTTTTACTGTACTTAGCTTTGAAGACTGTAAGTTGGACTCAACATAAGACAGAGTACACTAGAGAAGCAGTTATAAATAACTTTATTTCACCAAGAGGTTGAGAAGAGTCAGCTGCCAATATAAAAACCCACAAACCACCAACTTTTCCAAACTTCAGTTCCACGATGTCTCAATATATTCAAAAGTAAAAACAACAACAACAAAAAAACCAAAAAACAAAAAAAAACCATAACTACTGAGCACTATAAAGGCTGTGTGGTCAAGCAATTGTGAAGCTTAAACTACGTTCAGTTTAATCTTTTTGATAAATTGCTCAGATTTTAAACCCAAAGTTTTAATGTTTTCCTTTTTAAAAATAAAGATGTCACTTGTGAAGGTTAAAATCTAGTTCCCATGTTACTAAAGGAAAAGAAAGCTTATCCATAATCAAATTGGCAATTACTGGGTGGGGATTTACCATGGGAGGTGATGGATGTGTACCTCTGAGGGCGGGAATGGCCCAGCATACCACAGAAATGTCATTCCCAGTGATGAATACCATTAAAAGGGGCCAACCATACAGATCCCACGTGCCCCCAAGTTGCCAAGATAAAAATACGATTTCAAAAACTCTGTCTTGTAGCCAGATTACGTGGCACCAAGGTTTCTTTGGAGAGTATATCTCCACATCTCTACTATTATATGAGAACAGTAATTAGTTCTTAGAATTATGAGGTGGCAGTGGAAAATGGTTACTTTATTTTTTTATTTTTTATTTTTTTGAGAAAAGTCTTGCTCTGTCACTCAGACTGGAGTGCAACAGTGCGATCTTGGCTCACTGCAACCTCCACCTCCAGGGTTCAAGCAATTCTCCTGCCTCAGCCTCCCGAGTAGCTGGGATTACAGGCGCATGCTACCAAGCCTGGTTGATTTTTGTATTTTTAGTAGAGATGGGGTTTCACCATGTTGGCCAGGCTGGTCTCGAAATTCTGATCCCTGGTGATCCACCCACCTCGGCCTCCCAAAGTGCTGAGATTACAAGTATGAGCCACCATGCCTGGCCATAACGTTTTTAAATCTACATTTTAATATTTGAGTATCATCTACTAGTTATTACAAAAAAATCACTATGGGCTGTCAATCTGATGGCCTTTATCAGACCCTTTATATATAAAAAAAGCTTCATCTACCCCATGACAGGCAAAATGCTAAAAACAACATGGAAAATTAGTTGGTTTGGTGATAAATCTCTTCTCACAGGGCAAAGCCTCTACATTGAACATAGAAATATTACAGGTGAAGCATTCAATGATAAAACTGATTTCAGATTAAGAAGTGATCTCTACCAGCCATGTATTATCTATCATTTGGGTTGTTATTAATTATTTACGTGAAACAAAGTTGTGCTTACTAAACTGAATCCAATGCGGAGTATGGAGTAAGGGCTAAAGCTAGTTAAAAATAAAACAAAGGGATACATTCGCATTCTAAATAATTTTTCCACAGCCAGTATTTTATTTGGGCAACTTTCTTCTTAAAGCTTCTGAGTAATGAAAATGGCAAAAAAGAATTTGTGCACATCTGTTTATGTCTTCAAAAAAAGAATATTCAAACTGGGCATTGGTCCATGGGAAAGCCTGCACAACATAATCCAGTCCACCAAACACACTCCTCATTTATTAATAAGAAAATTCCAGGTTAAATTCTTGCCAAGAGATGTCTTCTTTTCCAAAAATTATCTTTGGTCATATTTTATATTTGATTTACTCCCTTTGGTGCATGAAAGAAATAAAAGGCAGTCCAATACTAGTGGTTAGAATTTGAACTCTGGTAAAAGAAATATAAATCTATTCACTGAAATCATTTTTGAGAAACAATAAAATTTTACAAAATATCCCTATTGTCTTTTATTTTTATTGTACTATAAAATTCATATGCATTTTGCTGTAAACCATTTGCAAAATATATTTTAAATAAGCATAATTCAGTAGGTCCTTTATCTTTTTTGTTACCAATAATATAACTTGTATTTTAAGTATCAATTTTTATTTATCAAAGTATTTTAATATCACTTAATCTACCCACATGTGTTAGTTAGGGTTAATACCTACTTGTGGTATTATCATCCTGGACTGATTTTTCTCAATCCTTAGGAATGTGCTAATTTGAAGGCTTATATACAGAAGTGCAACTTGGCAATGTGAGTTAAGCGATATTTGTTCTTCATGTAAGATGTCAATAGGTGACAGCAGGCCAATGTATTATGGGGAATTATAAAGGAAGTAGATTCTTAACTTATTTAGTTTATTTCTAGACAGTAAACATTAAAGCCTCAAAACCATGAACAACGTTTCTAAGTAAAGGTCAGTTAAAGCTAAACCTGAATGTACATATGTGTTAACAGATATGCTGAAGTCCTAGGATCATGTAGGAATTACTCTGGAGAAGTCAGAGAAAAAAGGTTTTTGAATCACGAAAACAAATATGATTAGCAAATAGGAAAGAAGGGAGTACATTTTATTGATAAATGAAGTAATGGGTCAACTGATCTTCAACATGGGTGCCAAGAATAATAAACGGGGAATGAATAGTCACTTCAATAAATGCTATTTGGAAAACTGAAAACATGCAAAAGAATAAAATTGGACCTTTATCTCACATCATATGAAAAATCAACTCAAAATGGATTAAAGGCTTAAATGTAAAACATGAAATGATAAAACTCTTAGAAGAAAACTTAGCGGAAAATCTTCTTAACATTGGCCTTGGCAATGATTTCTTAGATATGATATCAAAAGCACAGGCAACAAAAACAAAAATAGACAGGTGGGATTCTATCAAACTGAACACCCTCTGTATAGCATAGAAAACAATCAACAGAGTAAAAAGGCAACCTACGTAATAGGAGAAAATACTTGCAAACCATTTATCTGATGAGGTGTTAATATCCAAAATATATAAGCAACTCCCATGACTCAAAAGCAGAAAAACAAAAACAAAAAACAAAAACCCAACTAAAAAGTGAGCAAAGGACTTGAATAGACATTTCTTCAAAAAAAGACATACAGACGGCCATGAAGAATATGAAAAGGTACTCAACATTAATCATCAGGAAAATCCAAATCAAAACCACAAGGAGACGTCACCTCACATCTGTTAGAATGACTATTATATTAAAAAATAGATAATAAGTATTGGCAAGGATGTGGCAAAATTGGAACCCTGTTTGTGGAAATGTAAATTGGGGCAACCACTATAACGAACAGTGTAGAAGTTCCTCAAAAAAATAAAAAATTGAACTACCATAGGATACAGCAATCTTACCTTCTGGGTATATAGCCAGAGGAACTGAAATCAGGATCTCAAAGAGATGTCACCATGTTCATGTTTACTGCAGCATTATTTACAATAGCAAAGACGTGGAAGCAACCTAATATCCATAGATGGATGAAAGGGTAAAGAAAATATGGTGCATACATACAATAGAATATTATCTAGTCTCAGAAAAAGAAGGAAATGCATTGCAACAACATGGATAAACCTGGAGAACACCATGCTAAGTGAAATAAGACAGTCATAGAAAGACAATACTATGTGATCCCACTTTTATGAGGAATCTAAAAGAGTCAAATCTGTAGAGGCAGAGAGTAAATGGTGGTTGCCAGGGGCTGGGGGAGGGGAAAACAGGGAGGTGTTAGTCAAAGGGTAAAAAGTCTTAGTTATGCAACATGAATATGTCCTAGAGGTCTAGAGGTGCAGAACAGTGCCTATAGTAAACAATACTGAATTGTATACTTAAAACTTTGCTCAGAGGGTAGATCTTATGTTAAATGTCCTTACCACAAATAAAATAAAATAAAATACATAATAGAATATGTTAGTGTTTTCAAGAGAAAACATGTAGAAGACTATTGTACTCTTTTGGGATGGAGAACAAAATAATATATAGAAAATATAAAATCCATTGAAATGGGAGAAGCAATTGGCAGACAATCTCCACTGACCTGAATTTAATGACAAGTAAGGAAACTGGAGTTTCCACATGCTTCCATAAATAGAAGTGGCATTCTTACCTGAGCTCTAATTGTATGAAGTCTACAATTTATTACTATGTTTGCAACCTAGAATACCCATGCCATGCATATGGGTACTTTTGGATTTTATTTTAATGTTCATAAAGCAAGAATTATTACAAAATAAAACCTCAAATATATTGCAATGGACAATACACAAAAACCCATACCAGCTAGAATCAGTAATTATATGTTGGGCATAAGACCCTGTGAAGGTGTCATTAGGTGGTAAAACAAATAACAGAAAACATAGAACTTTTTAGTAGTAGTAGTAGTAGTAGTAGTAGTAGTAGTAGTAGTAGTAGTAGTAGTAGTTGCAGCAGCAAAAACAGTAATTTAAATATCTTTCTATATGGTTGTTTTCAGCTTAAAAGTTAAATCAACCTAGCAGGCAACTGCCTTTCTAGAAACGTAGCACTTATATTAAGTTAAGTAAGCTATACAGGAGAAAAGTGTGAATAAATGAATATCGTTCTGAGAAAAGCAGGGGAATGAAAAAAGAGTGACATACAAATCAGTAGCTTTACTCAAATATTCTGCATTAAAAATTGTTTCCTCATTGGCCTGAAAAATACATGAATTATAACACCATGCATTGTTATTCACATTCAAGTGGCAGTTATGAGTATTAATTTGTGTACATTCTTAAGTGTGGTTTAGGTATTAGAGAGTTATTAAAGATATTCACAAATATACCAAGTTTATCCTTTCCTAGGCACATGGTAAAATTACATTTCCCTACCTGCTGAAACTCAGCACAGCCACACAATTCTATTTGGCTGTTAAAAATGAGCAGCCATGACATGTAATGTTTCTGGGCAGAGGCAGTTAATTGCTGGTGTGGGATGCGGGAACTCTTCCTTTCCTGGCCCTGTCAGTCATGGCAGCATGCATCTAGACAGAGTCTCTCTCAGCTTGGTTCATGAGCAACGCTCCAGCAAACCCATGATGGGCAGGTGAGCAAGAAATAAATCTTTACTCAGTTCTAGGCCACTGAGAATTTAGGACTGTCTGTTACCACACCCAAGCTTAGTGTTATTGACTGACATGCGGTGCATGGTAACAGCATGACAGACTCTTTTAAAAATAAAAATAAAAAGTCACTATACTCCCTCCTCTCAGTTGGGGCTTATTTTCTCAGTTCAGTCATTCCCTGGAAGGTGTACACATATTACTAAAGTAAATTAATTATCACTGTTGGCCACTAGTCTAGTGGAAATTATTACTCTCTTTTGGAAAGTAGTGACTTGCAAGTGTTGACGTATGCCTAATTGAATACTAATGCTTTTAGTCTCTTGAATCAAAGACTAGCAGTTCCCAGCTAATGTAAAGAAATCAACTTTTCCCACAGAAAGATCCACATGAAGCTTAATACCCTTTGGGAAGTGGGTGTGGTTGTACCATTGATTTGAAGCTCAAATGATATAAACCAGTATTTTATGCACACTCTTGGGACACTGATAAAGAATTAATCAGAGAAACTAGCCCATCACATGGAAAACAGTGCTAGTGGGATTTGGGTTACTTTATTATTGTTATACTCTTTGTAGAATAGATACAAATTTAAATGGAATAGTAATTGAATGATGGTGCTAAAATACTATAGAAGTACAAGGAAGAAATGGAGGGCAGAGAGAGGGGGACAGAGAACGGAGGAAAGAGAGAGGAAGTAAAAGAAAGAGGGAGCAAGAAAGGGAAAGGAAAACAGACAGAAAGAAAGACAGGAAGAAAGGAAAATAGGAAAGAATGAAGGAAGACTTGTTAGTGTTCTAGTCCAAAAACATAGAAATAATGGGAAAGAAGATATGAGAGACCTGAGGTTGTTGAGTGATATGCAAGCATCCACAAGGCCCCTTTATGAATAGCAGGGCTACATGAACTCTGAAGCACAGCAGATGACTCCATGTGCTACGAAAACTAAGTATTAATATCACAGGCCACTTCTGGCTATTTCAGGCTCCAGAGAACTCTCTTTCCTCCTTCCTTATGCCCTATAGATCATGGTTCACAAACTAATATGACTACAGGAACCACAGAGATATTATCAATCAATAAAGCGGGCCAAGCATATTATTTTATACTTTCCTTGTGTAGTAAATGCCTAAGGATATTCCTCACTCATACAAAAAAAAATATGCTCTTGACCCTCTTGTTATATCTTGGTTTTTTTTTTTCATTTTTGATAGAAAATATTGTTTCTGCTATAACAAATATGGCAAGCACAATGCTGAATGCCAACTGAAACTTGGCCCCAGGGATGATAGGGAGTGGCGGGAATTGCCTGAAGATGACTGTCACGGAGGACTGAAGTCCTTTTTTTTTTTTTTGGAAATAATAACAGATATGGTTTTGTGTTAAGTTTGTCACCTTTAAATTACTACTTAATTATTTCAAAATGTCAAAAACATATCAATAAATCTGTAAGCTCAATTTATCTCATGCACCAACATTCCATCTCTCTTATCCCTCTTTCCAGAAAACTGAGCTAGGCTACCCATCTACTCAACATGTCCAATCCATCAACATGGATTTCACATCACATGACAGGCAATAAGCTAAGTGTTTTGCAAATTGTATCTCATTTGTTCCTCACAAGAACCTCATAAGTACAGACAAGGAAACTGGGACTTACAGAGTGTAAGTAACTTGCTTTAAGGTCTAAGTAAGTGGTAGAATTGGAATTCAATCTCTGGCATAATCTAGCTCTTTAACCATTACGCTTCATTATGTTTCTCACATGACTTAGGTGCCTATCCCAGACTACAGACCTTGAGGCTGTCACCTTTGGATAGTACCAGCTAAAAGACCAATAAGTGACCACCAAGAAGGAAACACTCTACATTCTACATGAGAAAAACGTTTATTTCCCTTTCACTGTTTTCTTTACTTAAATATTGTGGTCTGGTTTTACAGAAAGAATATTACATTGTTATTCCATTTTATCAAAAATGTCAGAAAAATAACATGGATATTTCCCGCTGTGTTCTGAGCACCCGACTCATCCCATGAGCATCTGCTGCATCCAAGCAGTCGACATTTTCAATGAAAGCACATTTCATGCATGCTCCAAGACGAGAACTGCCAACTAGAGACATGAATTGCCCGACAGTAATAAGAGCACTTAATATTCTCCAAAACTTCTTAGCATTCTGCAAAGACTCCATCATGCTTAATAGCAGTTTGTGCTATCTGCCTGGGTTGACACATATATTCCACCCATGGGTTTTGACTGACCAAAATCCCAGAGGTTAAATACGGAAACCTTTTTCATTTCCGCTGGTCTGACAGTCTCTCGGTGTGTAGTGAACCTTGCAGCAGCCTCTGTTCAAGACCTGTGGTCTCTCTGCAGAAGCGACAGCTCAAGCCTGTGCAAACTGAAGATGTGCTGCCAAAGGAAAAATTGTTTTTTTTCTTTCCCAGGAAAGAGTTAGCTCAAATCTTTGACAATAACCTGATTTTCATCTTGATACCAACCTGGGCTTCCTTCAGAGTCAAATGAAGATTTATGTTTCATAACACTTACCAAGAAAATGCCCTAACAGTATGCCAGCACTGCCTTCTCTTCTAGATTCCTCTCAGAATGTATCTCCTCTGCTGAGAAAAGAGCCACAGAAGGACTGGGATCTCAGGCTCAAAGCTTCCATCATCAAGTTCCACATACAGAGGTCTCTCAAAGCAACTCAGTCAAGTATCTGGAATGCCCTTACCTGGTTGGTTAAAATTAGTAAACCCATCGTTGGAGAAGACGAAGCAAACTCTTTAGAACTTAATTCAACCAAGGTTCCTATGTAAACAATTGTTACATATTGGAAGAAGTTTTCACATGCTTTTACTCTGCAAAATGTTGGCTTTAGTGGTTGCATTTCTGAGGCTGGGCATAGACCTGGCACTATCTACTAACTCTCAGGGAAGCTTAGTGTCTGCCTCTGAATTACATTGCTTAGTAAAAGAGTAGTTTTAGTGCTTATGTGGCCATATGGTGTTTTACAACATTTCAACATTAGAGATATTCATTCAAGTCTTAAATGTGAAGAAAAATTAAACTATAAATTTTTTGATGATTTAAAATTATGTATTTAAGTTATAAATAAATTAGTCCAGGAGGAAATGATTAAGTTATATATGATTATAGTGATTTAAGGAAGATTTTGAATCCTTTCTGGCTATAATTATAAACACTATCATAAGGTAGAAAATATTTTATGACATAACATTTAGTTTAAAAAACGTAAAAACCAAGTTTTATAGTGATTATGAGCACAGTTGTGGAAATGTGCATGTGCATATGGACAAGGACAGGAAAAAAACTAGGAAACTAAAAATAGCTCCTTTACAATGGTAAGATTTACAACTTTAAAATATGTTCAAGGTGGGCGGATCACCTGAGGTCAAGAGGTCGAGATCAGACTGGCCAGCGTGGTGAAATCTCGTCTCTAGTAAAAATACAAAAATAATTAGCTGGGTGTCGTGGCACATGCCTGTAGTACCAGCTACTCGAGGAGGCTGAGGCAGGAGAACCACGTGAACCCAGGAGGCGGAGGTTGCAGTGAGCCAAGATCGCCCAACTGCACTCCAGCCTGGGTGACAGAGGGAGACTCCATTTCAAATAAATAAATAAATAAGTATTTTTTCTATGGTAGTTCTAAAATAGGCATTTTATTTGAAATGTATATATATAATTTAAATAAAAGATTGCCTGATACAATTCAGTCTAATAGTGTTAAAATTCAGATCTCCAGCTGTTTCAAAATGTGACCTAGAAGGACTTTTTGATCGCTTCTGTGAATTTTACTATTTATTTTACCAAGCAATAAAAACTAGTAAAAGTAAATGTATTAAAAGTGTTTTAAGAGACAATTTTCTTCCAAGGAAAAAAAAAGTCTATTTTTTAAGACAACATACTTCCCTTGCCACACAAGAGCTACCAAATACATGCACTAAAATATCATAGCACAGCCTAATAATTTCCTCAAGTGTTCTTTGGAAGCAAGTAAGCTAAATCCATTCCCAGACATTTGGCTTCCAAGACTCCTTTTAAAATAAAATGGCATCATGATAAAACATTCAAACTCAATCTAGTTTTCAAAATATTTCCTTGAAGTAAAACAATTTAGGATTTTCTTAAGGGTTATCACTTTGGAGGAGAGTGGGATGATTAGAAATAATAGAAGAAGGGCTCCTATCACACTCCCCACCTAGACCAACACTTCCTAAGGTGCTATGATAGCTTGACACCCATCTGTGATCGACCCAAGGCACCACAGTCTGCCTTGTCACTCAAAGGAGGGGAGTCTATAAGCTATCTGGTATGGAGAATAAAGCCCTCCTGCTCTCTGTGCCCTCTACTCTCTCCTCCAATTAAAAAAAAAAAATTCCTCTACCTATTAAGCTCTGAATGATAAAGCTTAAGGTTATTTTTTGATGTAAGAATTTGCTATAACTTTTCTAAAGGGATAGCCACCAAAAGAGAAGAGGAAGATCTTCTAAGTGTATAAGTTTTTCAGTGCCTGGTCTCACTTTCCCCCTTCCCTTCCTCCTCCTTTGATGTTTAATGAAAGGATTTATCACAATTCTGGCATCTCCCATATCCACAAGAATATCCTTACCAAAACTCTTCTGTGAAAGCAAGGTCTTCAGTCACCTCACCCCCATGACCTTCACAAGACCCAGTTTAGGCTCATCTATCCACACAGAGTCTAGTGAGGGGAAGCACTGGGGCACATAATGAGGTTTGAAAGATCCAGGACTTCTACTGAAAAAATAGATGAAAGATATAAGAGTGAGTGTGTTGGTCTTCTCATGTGGGAAAATGGAAGTCACGGAGAATTAATGTCTGTCGCCTCTACTACTTCAACTTTGTGACTTTGACCAAGTTATTTAACTTCTCCATACCTCAGTTTCATCATCTGTAAAACAGACAGTATTTTCTTCTTAGGGTTGTCATGAGGATTCAGTGAGTTAGTACCTGTGAAGCGTTTGGCTAAATGTGTGGGATAGAGAAAAGTTTAGCTAGTGTTCCTCAGTACTGCATATAACTGAGCAGTCCCATCACGGGACCTTTGAATACCAGGGCTGTCAGCAATCTAGAACTCTAGATACGCTCTCCCCATCCAATGCCATTGTCTTTATTCTCCCTTCCCAGGGAAATGTCAACATTCACTCATTCATACACCAAAATATTTATCAGGCTCAAACTACATTCCATGTACTGTGCTATGAGATAAAACAGAGAGAGAAAAGAAAAAAAAAAAAAAAAACAGATATTGACCTGTCCTTGTGCAGTTGGTGGTATAGGTGGTTAATCATTATAATCACAATATAATGCAGGAGATGCTTAGAGTAAGAAAAGTACTATGGCCTGTGGTTCCTGCCCCTTACAGTCTGATGAGGAGACAGGCCATTACTAGAAATTGTCATATTGCACAATAATTGCTGCCACAGGACTAAATAAATAATGCTATAGAAGCCAAAAGGGTGACCTGTAGCTTACTGTAGGTTGGAAGGTGTGTAGTCCGGGAAATTTTCCACAGGTGATTAGATGCAAGGTGAGACCTGAAGAATAAGCATATATGTGTATATGTGTGTGCTTTGGGGGGCATGGCACAGGAATAGTTACATTTATCATAATTACCCTAAGAAATAGGTATTCATTCTGCGGCAGTGAAACCTTCAGATTATCCACTTCAGAATACAAACACTTATTCCCCAGCGCCTACACTTATTGGCGCTGATGGATCTCGGTGGAGTCCCTCTTCAGGACCTACCCTCCCCTGAAGACAGTAGCCTCACTCAAAGTCACCATGGCTTTCCAAGTTCAGCCTGCATCCAATGACTGCTCAGTAAGGAAGTACAAAGGCTCAATCCCCTTGTCCCTTGTCTTAGTCTATTGGGGATGCTATAACAAAATACCATAAAGGGAGTGGTTTATAAACAACACAAATTTATTTCTCACAGTTCTGGAGGCTCAGAAGTTCAACATTAAGGCATAGGCAAGGTTTGACAACTGGTGAGGGCCCACTTCCTGGTTCATAGACAACCATCTTTTTGTTGACCTTCACGTGGCAGAAGGAACAAGCGAATTCTCTAGGGTCTCTTTTATAAGGGTATTAATCTCATTCATGAGGGCTCCTTCCTCATGACCCCATCTTCAAATACCATCACTTTGGGGTTAGGATTTAACATATGAATTGTGGGGAACAAAAATATCCAGTCTAGAGGACCCTTATTCCAGCACTCTGCAGAGCCATCCCAAGTCCAGTGTCTCCTATAGGTCTGGTGGCAAGGCAGGCTGGCATCTTGCTCTCTCAAAGTCTCCTTTCTTCTCTGTTCTATGGGTGACAGATCTTAGTGGAGATTCTGAGAGCACTCCCTAATAAAGTTCTTGCATGCAAATCTGGGGCAACATTCCCTATTTATTAATTCAAAAACCAAACTTGGAAAGGTTAAGTAACTTGTTGAGGATACGACAGTATGGCTCATTCAGAGAAATGAAAGTAACTCAGTTTGGCCAAAGCCCAGAATTCGAAGGTATAAGAGGCCAAAGATTAACTATGTCTTAAAGTACATAGGTCATAATAAGAAATTAAGGCATTATCTTGAGGTAATGGGAAGTATCAGAAGTGTTGACTAGGACGGAGATGGTCAACTTGTCCTTTAACATGACAAGTTAGAATATTGTAAGCATGTTTTTACTGAGTGAAAGCATTTTCTTACCAGAGAAGGGTTACCAGAGGTTTTTAATCTGACTAATGCTTTATTACTCACCATTATTTTAAGGGTCCAAGACCAGGAGGAGGTCTGAGAGTTATAAGTAAAGAGGAAGAGAAGAACACCTCAGAGATTGAGAGGGTGGACAGCTCCTGGCAAAATGAGCTGGACTTACAGGTGTGTGCAGAAAGGAGACAACCTCTACCTCCTCCATTTTACTTTGCTGGCTCAGAGGACAGTGGTCTAAGGATGGGGACTCAGGTTCAGGCAGGGGTTGCTGCCTGTCCTCTTTTACTGTCCCACTCAATAACAGGTACTTTGACTGTAAGTGAGCTTAAGTGTTTGAAAACTCTCGGGTTTGCAAACTTCATTTACTGTCTTGCAATGATTGTATATACTGGAGGTATTCTGTATTAAAAACATTAACTTACTCAAAGCAAACTCAGATAGGTTACACCACTCCTCATAACCATGCCCTTTTTCAGAATATGACTTTCTGGTTTCCTCCATAAAAAGGCAGAGTATATTTCTTTGATGTAAAGAGGACTTTGTCTTGCAACTTGGATATCAGCTGAACTGCAGTAGGACAGGATACCAGGTAGAGTCCTCGGGTCCCATTCCAAGCCTTAGTTCCAGGGCAACATTTCTAGATACACCTGGACCAGAAGGGAACCTACTGCCTTAAAGGGAAGGACCTACTCCTGGCAGTATCCATCACCTGCTGGCAAAAGAGCCACTGGATCCTGAATAATCAGCAATGGTAGCCAGGCAATACCCACCACGGGCCTTAGGTAAGACTCAGACCTAAGCCAGCTTCAGGTATGACCCATCACATACCCAGCTGTGATGGCTATGGGGACAGATTCCAACTTGAGAAAAAAGAGAAGTAAAAATACAGGAGAATTTGTCTTGCAGCTTGGGTACCAGCTCAGATATAACAGGGCAGAGCACCAAGCAGCCTCCTGGGGTTCCCGATTCCAGGCCTTGGCTTCCAAATGGCATTTCTGGACCTGCCCTGGACCAGAGGGGAGCCCACTACCTGAAAGGGATACCTAGGGCCTGGCATCATTCACCACAAGCTTACTGAAGATCCCTTGGGCCTTGAATGAACTTCAGTGATAGCCAGGCAGTGCTCACTCCAGACTTGGGGGTTGGTGGCCATAGGGAGAGACTACTCTTCTTGAGGGAAGGGCAAGGGTGGGAAAGACTTTGTCTTGTCACTTCGGTGCCAGCTCAGCCACAGTAGAAGTCCTAGCTGGAGCAACCAGACAAGAGAAAGAAACAAAGGGCATCAAATTGGAAAGGAAGAAGTTAAATTATGCTTGTTTGAAGATGATACAAACTTATATTTGAAAAAAAAAAACTAAAGAATCCAAAAAAGTGGATTCTATACCAAAAAAAATCCACAAAAAACTATTAGGACTGACAAATTCAGTAAAGGTGCAGGAAACAAAACCAACATACAAAAATCAGTAGCATTTCTATATGCCAACAGCAAACAATCTGAAAAGAAAATAAGAAAGTAATCCCATTTACAATAGCTACAAATAAAATTAAATACTTACAAATTACCTTAACCAAACAAGTGAAAGACCTCTACAGATAAAACCATAAAACACTGATGAAAGAAATTAAAAAGGCTGGATGCTGTGGCTCACGACTGTAGTCCTAGCACTTTGGGAGGCCTAGTTGGGTGGATCACAAGGTCAGGAGCTCGAGACCAGCCTGGCCAACATGGTGAAATCCCGTCTCCACTAAAAATACAAAAAATTAGCTGGGTGTGCTGGCGGGCACATGCAATCCCAGCTGCTCAGGAGGCTGAAGCAGGAGAATTGCTTGAGCCTGGGAGGTGGAGGTTGTACTGAGCCGAGATCGCACCATTGTACTCCAGCCTGGGTGACAGAGCAAGACTCTATCTCAAAGAAAAAGAAAAAGAAAAAGAAAAAGAAAGAGAGAGAGAGAAAGAGAGAAAGAAAGAGAGAAAGAAAAGAAAGAAAGGAAGGAAGGAAGGAAGGAAGGAAGGAAGGAAGGAAGGAAGGAAGGAAGGGAGGGAGGCAGGGAGGGAGGGAGAGAGAGAGGCAGGGAGGGAGGGAGAGAGAGAGGCCAGGCGCGGTGGCTCATGCCTGTAATCCCAGCACTTTGGGAGGCCGAGATGGGTGGATCACGAGGTCAGGAGATCGAGACCATCCTGGCTAACACGGTGAAACCCCGTCTCTACTAAAAAATACAAAAAACTAGCCGGGCGAGGTGGCGGGCGCCTGTAGTCCCAGCTACTCGGGAGGCTGAGGCAGGAGAATGGCATAAACCCGGGAGGCGGGGCTTGCAGTGAGCTGAGATCTGGCCACTGCACTCCAGCCTGGGCAACAGAGCGAGACTCCGTCTCAAAAAAAAAAAAAAAAGAAAGAAAAAAGGAAAGAAAAAAGGAAGAAAAGAAAAGAAAAGAAAAGAAAAGAAAGAAAGAAAGAAAGAAAGAAAGAAAGAAAGAAAGAAAGAAAGAAAGAAAGAAAGAAAGAAAGAAAGAAGGAAGGAAGGAAGGAAGGAAGGAAGGAAGGAAGGAAGGAAGGAAGGAAGGAAGGAAGGAAGGAAGGAAGGAAAAGAAAGAAAGATTAAAAAGGACACACACACAAAATGGAATCGAAAGATATGCTGTGTTCATGGACTGAAAGAATCAATATTGTTAAAATGTCCATACTACCCAAAGCAATCTGTGGATTCAATGCAATCCCTATCAAAATACCAATGACATTCTTCACAGAAATAGAAAAAATAATCCTACAATTTATATGGAACCATAAAAGATCCAGAGTAGCCAAAATTATCTTGAGCAAGAAGAACAAAATTGGAGGCATAATATTAGCAGACTTCAAATTATATTACAGAGCTATAGTAACCAAAATAGAATGATAACTGGCCTGAAAACAGACACACAGACCAATAGAACAGAATAAAGAATCAAGAAACAAATCTATACATCTACAGTGAATTCACTTTTGACACATGCATCATGGAAGAACAGTCTGTTTAATAAATGTTGCTGAGGAAACTGGATATCCATATGCAGAAGAACAAAACTAGACCCCTATCTCTTACCATATAGAAAAATCACATCAAAATGAATTAAGGACTTAAATCTAACACCTCAAACTATGGGACTACTAAAGAAACACTGGGAAAACTCTTCAGGACATTGGTCTGAGCAAAGATTTCTTGAGTAGTACCCGCAAAGCACAAGCAGCCAAAGCAAAAATGGACAAGTTAAAAAACAAAACACACACACACACACACACACACACACACACACACACAACTTCTCCACAGCAAAGGAAACAATCAAGAAAGTAAAGACACAACCATGGAATGGGAGAAAATACTTTTAAACTATCCATCTGACAAAGAATTTATAACCAGAATATTTAAGGAGCTCAAACAACTGTGTAGGAAAAAAAATCTAATTATCTGATTAAAAACTGGGCAAGAAATCTGAATAGACATTTCCCAAAAGAAGACATACAAATGGCAAACAGGTATATGAAAAGGTGCTCCACATCCCTGATCGTTAAAGAAATGCAAATCAAAACTACAATGAGATATCCTCTCATCCCAGTTAAAATGGCTTTTATCCAAAAGCAGGCAATAACAAATGCTGGCAAGAATATGGAGAAAAGGGAACTGTCCTACACTGTTGGTGGGAATGTAAATTAGTACAGCCATTATGGAGACCAATTTGGAGGTTCCTCAAAATCTAAAAATAGAGATACTATACAATCCAGCAATTCCACTGCCAGGTATATGCCCACAAGAAAAGGAATTAGTATGTCAAAGAGATAGCTGCACTCTCTTGTTTTACTTCATTAGTAAATTGCCAGCTGACATCAGGGAAATGTTCAGGCCTGTTTTTGCATATAGGCCTTAAGAAAATTGTATTTTTCTTCTTGTTGGGATTCTTACTCTACATATTGTGCAAACTTTAAAAAAAATTGTGGGTACATAGTAAGTGTATAAATTTATGAGTTGGATGAGATATGTTGATACAAGCATGCAATCTGTAATAATCACATCGGGGTAAATGGGGTATCCATTACCTCAAGCATTTACTTGCTGTTTATGGCTGCACTATTCAGCCAAGATTTGGAAGCAACCTAAGTACCCATCAAACGATAAATGAATAAAGAAAAGTTGGTATATATACACAATGAAGTAGGATTCAGCCATAAAAATGAGCAAGATCCAGTCATTTGCAAGAACATGGATAGAACTGAAGGACATAATGTCAAATGAAATATAACAGGCACAGAAAGACAAACTTCACATGCTCTCACTTGTTTGTGGCAGATAAAATTCAAAAGAATTGAATTCATGGAGATAGAGAGTAGAAGAATGGTTACCAGAGGCTGGGAAGGGACTTAGGAGATGGGTAAGAAATGGGGATGGTTAATGGGCACAAAAATATAGTCAGCTACACTGAATAAGATTTAGTATTTGACAGCACAACAAAGTGACTACAGTCAACAATAATTTATTGTATATTTTGAAATAACTAAAAGGGAATAATTGGATTGTTTGTAACACAAATAAAGGATAAATGCTTGAGGTGATAGAGACCCCATTTACCCTGATGTGATTTTATGCATTGCATGCTTGCATCAATGTATCTCATCCAACTCATAAATGTATACACCAACTATGTACCCACAATTGTTCTTAAAGTTTGCGCAATTTGTCGAATAAGAATACTAACAAAAAGAAAAACACATTTTTGTTAAGGCCTTTTTGCAGAAATAGGCCTGAACATTTCTCTGATGTCAGCTGGCAATTTCCTAATGAAGGAAAATAAACACACAAACACATACTTGGTTCTGGCCTGACATTTAGCAATTAATAAATAAAAGCAATTACTAAGTTAAAAACAATAAAGTCAAAAGTTTATAACTCCTGTTAGTTACATTTCTAATTAAAATAAAATTAATATAAGAAAGACACTCCTACTAAATTTAAAAAGTGTGAGGCCATGTAATTAATTGCCTTTGAATGTACACTTTGTAAATGCAAAATTATAAAATATTTTTGACCTGAAATCCTTAACTCTTTTTTTTTTTTTTTTTTTTTTTTTTTTTTGAGATCAAATCTTGCTCTTTCACCCAGGCTGGAGTGCAGTGGTGCAATCTTGGCTCACTGCAACCTCCGCCTCCCAGGTTAAAGCGATTCGCCTGCCTCAGCCTCCCAAGTAGCTGGAATTACAGGCACGTGCCACCATGCCTGGCTAATTCTTGTATTTTTAGTAGAAATGGGGTTTCACCATGTTGGCCAGGCTGGTCTCAAACTCCTGACCTCAAGTGATCTGCCTGCTTCGGCCTCCCAAAGTGCTGGAATTACAGGCATGAGCCACCACCTGGTCAGTTCTTTTTTTTTTTTTTTTTTTTTTTTTTTTTTTTTTTTTAAGAAAGTATCTCACTCTGTCATCCAGGCTGAGTGCAGTGGCACAATCACAGCTCACTGTAGCCTCAACCTTCCTGGCTCAAAGGATCCTTCACCTCAGCTGAGTAACTGAAACTACAGATATGCGCATGTGCAACCATGCCAGACTAATTTTTTATTTTATTTTTTTATTTTTTGGCAGAGATTGGTGGGGGGGTAGGGATCTCGCTATGTTGCCTAGGCTGGTCTCAAACTCCTGGACTCAAGCAATCCTCCTGCCTCAGCCTCCCAAAATGCTGGGATTACAGGTGCAAGCAACCACACCTGGCCTTTCAACTTTTTATATGTCTCCTTCAGGTGTTGGTAAAAGATCTTGTCTAAAATTTTAAGGCTAAGTTTTTAAATGGTTTTATTTCTATGGATGAGTGTTTTTATTTTCCACTTTCTAAATTAATCATCCAAGACAAACACAAATAGCCTCACTGCTACAGAAAATTTAGAATTTGTTAACATTAACTGTATATCATTTCCTCATTTAACCAGAGAATTCATCGTCTCTGATATTTAGACCTGAGGAAGTGAATGCAGCAATCACATGGTCCATAGTGGAATGGTCTCCCCTTGTTAGTTCTCACTCCTCAAGTTTGCTGAGCAGACTGAATGCAATAATGTAGAAACATCCCTAGCATATAGAAGGCACACCCTAAACACTGGTTCATTCCCTCCCCCCCTAATATGTGCTAGATACACAGTTGGAATTTTTTTAAACATGTCAAAGCTTGGAATTGAATTCTTTGAATATAATTCAGACAGTCCCAAATAGGAGCAAACATGCCCCCATTTACTTAATCCTCTAATAGGTAAATGAAGGTTGTTTTCCTTCCCTTTCCTTCCAATAATTTTGTTTTAAAGGTCAGAGGGAAGAAATGAAGCTATTGATGAAAAGCATGAAAAAAAAAGATGAGTCATTGGAAAAATTTTCACTCCCCTTCCCAGATTCTTCTCCCCTGCCCCTCAGCTCCCAGTGTCAGGTCACTCCTCGATTCCCTCACTTTACTCCCCACCCCACTGCCACCCCAAGCTTCATATCCCTTCTCCATGCTCATATCCCAGGCACACCTACCTCCAAAGAATAAACCTTCATATGAAATTTCAGAATGGGTTTTTTAGCATTATCCTATGAAAGTAATACCTTTCATTCATCTGTTCAACAAATATACATTGAATACCCTTTATGAGCCAAGCAATATACTTCAAACTAAGATTGCAGTGGTGAAAATACACAGGGTCTCTTTCTTCATGGAGGATGTTGTCTGATGAGGCAAAAAAGAAGAAAAAACAGAAAAACCTAATGACATAGGTAGGCTCTGTAATAAGTAAAGCACACAGTAGTGTGGAAGCACATTGGCAGAGGCGAGGGGACAGCAAGGAGTATGTCAGTACTTAAGAACAGTGATTTGAATACAAAGGCATAAAATGGAATGCGATTGAAATGTTCAAGAATAAACATGGGATAACTTGTATGGGATGTTTCAGAAGGCTATGTAATTACCTGGACAAATATGAATTAAATATTATTGAATTAAAAAGTAGGCTACCAAAAAGTAGTGTTTATGATTGTCTTTCTGAGAAAAAAAAAAAGGTGTGTAGTCATGGATAAACAGTAGAAACATATATAAGAGAATGTTAATGGCTATTGCCAGATAACAGGATAATAGGTGATTTCAATTTTTAAGCTTGTAGTTTCTTTAAGCTCCATTGTTTCCAAACGATCCACAAAGTGCATGTAATAAGTTTATAATTTGGTAAAGGTATATTTTTAATTAAAAATATTTTTTTAAAAAGAATGTACCTGAGCAATTCACATATATCAGATGCCTACTGTGTATAACGGACTGTGCTAGATGCTGAGGCTACAGAGCTAAGTAAGGAGCACTCTGTGTCCTTGAGCAGGTTATAGCACTGAGATGCAGGCAAGCAGGAAATACTTGCGAGTCAGGTATCACCCAGGTGTTATGTTAATCAAGCCAGATTATTGACCTATAACTGATTTTATCCTAACACTATAACCAAGTCCACAAGACAATTTAATGCTGCCTTTGTCTCTTATGACCAACAGATTAAGAAATGACAGAATGTTGAGAAAAATATGCTGCTGTCTCCTGCTCTAAGATCTATAGTTGTCAGGGGAGGAAACTTAATTTTGTTAGTTACAACGTGGATAATGAAAATTTATCCAGCATGCATTTCACATAATCACCAAATAACCCTAAGAATTAAACAGCATTATTATACCTGTTTGCAGATGTGGAACTGAGGCACAAAGCGGTCAAGGTTAAGACTGCACTGCTCATCTATAAGGGAGCCAAGATTTAAATGCAGGCATCTCAACCCAGAGCCCAAAACCCCATGACCGTGTATACTTTGCTGTCTCCCTTTTATGACCGTTACCATCATCTCTGATCTTTTCCCAGAATATACGTATTTTGAGAATTCCAAATAAAAATACACCATCACATAGAGCTCATGTTAGAGAAGATTGAGGGCAATGGCCTGAGGGCAGAGTTAATGTTCTCAGCACCTTAGCACAGGCCTGAGACATGTGGAGCCTCAATAAGTAATTTGCTAAATGAATGATCCAGAAAGCAGGTTCATTTTTGAAGCTTCCCACCCCCAATATCAGTTTTTTTTTCTTACTGTTTTCTAATTTTTTCTAAAAATTAGGTACAGAATGGGGAAAGATCTATTTAACTAAGGGTTTCAATATACATTTTTCTGAATTTTATACAGTAATTTTATCACAATTTTAAGGCATATATATATAAAATAACATTATATATAATTTTGCTGATTTGATTGTTTAGGGCAAAAAAGCTGTAAATTCTAAGTATAAATTCCTCTATTTAGTGTACACCAGGAATTAGAATATTTTTTGAGTTGGGATAAATTTAATTGGAGAATTATGACAAATCAATTTTATGAATTTGGACAAAACTAAATTGCCATTGAATGACTGTAAAAATTAAAGTTTTTATTAAAAATAGACATGGATAATTTTATGTTTCTAGCAATGGCAGAATTGCTGACACAGACTGTGAAGTGCATGATAATATTCTGTCTGTCTCATAGATTAATGTAAATTACCAACAAACTGCTTATTATTCATTGCCTGAGGAATAAAGATATCAACTCACTTCCACTAGTTCCTGTCCTGATGCACTCTTCAACTTAGCTACTGCTCAGAAACTGAGAAAGGATCATGTTTTTAAATTCAGATGAAAAAGTAATTAAAGTATAGGGACACACATTGTGGGTCTTAATCTCTAAGTTCATGAAGAGTGCTTGCCACGTAATAAAAATATTTAAAGCAAATAAATAGTTGTAATGTCCAAATGTGATTTCTTACACATTTCACTGATTAATAATTGTATCTCTTTTCTTCTATCTGAATTTCTGTCATTTGAATTCTAATCATCTAGAAGCACCTCACTGCCTCTGCTGTGAGGCATGCTATGGCCTACATAATATTTAAAGTGAGTTAAAGAGAAAAGGAACCCTCAAAAGATCAACAGAGATAGTATGAGGCATAAAAACAAATGAACAAACTTGAAATAAGAGTAAACACCGTAAGATATAATGCAATGGAATGCTGAAATACCATGAGTTGAGGGTATTTACTTTCTTTTTTCCTCCATGTCCTCAATTCGCTGAGATTAAAAATGGCCTTTCTTCTGCAAACATAGCTCTCTGGATGACAGGTATTTTCCACAGTAATTTTCATCACTAATACTTGGGAATCATATCTTTTAAGATATGTGATTTAAACATAACTCTTCACTCTGAAATGTGTCTAGAGGACAAATATGTGTGGTGGATACAACACATATTTACTGGATACATCCCATGTGCATAGCAGTGCCTAAATTGGCCAATCTAAATGCCATTATCCTGATATTAAGGGATGAAACTGATTCCTGTTATTCAAAGATAAGGATCAAACAAAGCAGTGTGGGAAAGGGTACATGCCCTATAGTGAGACTGACTTCAAATTGCGGCTCCATCACTTATGACTTACTAGCTGTGAGACTTAGCAGTTATCTTTCCCCTCCAACCCGTTTCCTTAGAAAGAGAGGTTAGGATAATGGCTTGCCCAGTAAGCTTTCAATAAATGTCTTCTATTATTATTATTATTATTATTATTATTATGAAGGGTGCCTATATCAGGAATAGAAATAAGGTGCCCTGTTGTGAGGATATGATGGGGTGGGCATTGCATATTTGAAGGAGGACAGCATGTCCAAATGAAGATGTCCTATGAGTAACGACATAGGAGACTGAGACTCAATAATCAGAATTCTAGTTATGTCTGGAGATAAGGGAATATAAGCTATGAGAAGGATGAGCATTCTAAGACAGGGGATATAGAAAGTCACTGAAGTGGTCGGACGCAGTGGCTCAATCCTGTAATCCCAGCACTTTGGGAGGCCGAGACGGGCAGATCATGAGATCAGGAGATAGAGATCATCCTGGCTAACCCGGTGAAACCCCGTCTCTACTAAAAAAAAAAAAAAAAACACAAAACAAAAAACCTAGCCGGGCGAGGTGGCGGGCGCCTGTAGTCCCAGCTACTCGGGAGGCTGAGGCAGGAGAATGGTGTGAACCCGGGAGGCGGAGCTTGCAGTGAGCTGAGAATCGGCCACTGCACTCCAGCCTCGGCGACAGAGCGAGACTGTCTCAAAAAAAAAAAAAAAGAAAGAAAGAAAGTCATTGAAGTTAGAGGACAAGAAAAGAAGAAAAAAAGCAGAGTAGTTAAGAAAGTAATTAGAAACTGTAGCAGAAATAAGATACCCCAGCATAGACAATGGATATTCCACTCTTCATGATGTGATTATTTCACATTGTATACCTGTATGAAAACATCTCATGTACCCCCAAAATATATACATCTACTATATATCCACAATTTTTATTAAAAAAATTAAAAACAAAATGTTTAAATAAGAAAGCTTCAAATAAACATACATATACACATGTATACACACCCCAAAATAATATTTGTTTGTTTGTTTGAGATGGATTCACCCACCCACTGCACGGAGTGCAGTGTCGCAATCTTGGCTCACTGCAACCTCTGCCTCCTGGGTTCACGTGATTCTCCTGCCTCATCGCCCCCCCAAATAGTTGGGGTTACAGGAATGAGCCACCATGCCAAGCTAGTTTTTGTATTTTTAGTAGAGACAGGGTTTTGCCATGTTGGCCAGGATGGTCTCGAACTCCAGACTTCAAGTGATCCACTTGCCTTGGCTTTCCAAAGTGCTGGGATTACAGGTGTGAGCCACCATGTCTGTCACCAAAATAATATTTGTATATTATATTGAACACATGCATTATCTTCATTATCTCTGGCAATAAAATCTATTAAATTCAAAGTTCAGAAGTTTAAAAAATTGACGGGCAAAAAACAAAAAGATGAAAGAGGAAATAATAATAGCAGAGGAGAGTTGTCAAGAGACCTTTGGGGGTTAAAATTGGAGAAGTAGAGCTGAGACTGTCAATACTAAATACCAGCAGAGGGGTAGTACCAATAGCTGCAAGTCACAGATCCTCAGAGAGGCAGGAATTGGAGACAACAGGTACACATGATCCTGGCAGCCTGTGGTCTCTCTGCTCAGTTCCAAGGACACTGGCAGCTGCTTCAGGAGTCTGGAATGTTCTTCTCAGCATACACTGAACAGCTGGAAGATTTCCCAAGAAAACCTGCAGTTCCCCCACTCAACTTCAGTGAAGCAGACTAATTTTAATGTTTTTCCTACACAGAGCATCCAACCAGCTTTGAGATAAATATGCTTCATATAAATGATATTCTATATTGCTCAATAGGCTTAACATTTCTTTAGGCTTTCTTGTTCAATTGACAAAACACCTAAAATCACAGGTTAATTTCCTAGCTCAAGGTTTAATAGTGTATACTTTTCTGCTTAACATAACTGGCACATTTTTATTCATATGATGAGATATATAATAAACTGTGATATGTTATAATCCTGCATGAACAAGAAAAGAGCATGGGAAGGCAGCAGGCGGACTTGCATTTTGACCACATACTAGTCTTGTGACCTTGGATAACTCATGTAACTTCTCTAAGCCTTAATTCTACCTGTAAAATTGTGTCACAGTATTTATTTCATAGGGCTGATATGATAAAAAAACGAGATACTGGATGTAGACAGTAAAGAGCAATATGCTTGATGCACACTGCCCACTCAATAAATATGTTTCCTTCTTCCTCATTCTTTCCCATTCACCTCCTGCCCTCTGCTCCAATCCTTGTGTCTAGAAAATAAATAATATCTATTTAGAGACTCTTGGTTTAAGAACATTCTAAAGCATTTGTTGAGAAGCTGCCATCTCTTTATCTTTCTGCTACAGTCTTTGGTCTATGGCCAAGGTCTATGAAAAGTGGCTTGTCCTCCAGAAAATTTAAATTTAGTTGAGGAAACCAACATTGTCACAGATTTAAGAGTTATAGCTTGACCTATTTTGCAAACAGGGTAAATATGCCTCTACATATGAAGAGCCTAGGAAATTAATTTTAATAACCTTTTATTCACCCCCTGTGAATTCCAATCTACCAGCTAGAAATTTGTTAGACATAGGACTGAATTCTAAAGGGAAAATTTAGAAGATTCATCAACGAATACGTTTGAAAATGCAAATAGAGTCAAGACTGATCTTTTCCAGACAATATAATCCTTGCAGGTAGGAAAGCACTCAAGGAACTAGGTGACCTCTTGAGTCCTTTCCCCATAGGAATCTCTAACTGGTGAAAAAATTAAAATCAGTGAATCAAATGGGACCTTCTGCAACTGAGGATTAGTTTTGTTAGTCCATTTTGTGTTGCCATAAAGGAATACCTGAGGCTGGGTAATTTTTAAAGAAAAGAGGTTTAAATGGCTGATGGCTCTGCAGGCTGTACAAGACGCATGGCACCAGCATCTGCTTCTGGTCAGGACTTCAGGAAGCTTTCAATCATGGTGGAAAGGGAAAGGGAGCCGATGTATCACATGGCGAGAGAGGGAGGGTTCTCAGGCTGTTTAAACAACCTGCTCTGGCATGACTTAATTGAGCAAGAACTCATTACTGCAAGGATGGCACCAAGCCATTCATGAAGGATCTCCTCTCATGATCCAAACACCTCCCACTAAGCCCCACCTCCACAACTGGGGATCACATTTCAACATGAGATTTGGAAGGGACAAATATCCAAACCATATCAGTAATCCATCTGAAAATTTTGCAAATATGTTTCTTTCTTTGGTTACAGAGAGTGAGTTGCATCAGGAAGCACTTTGTACCAGAAAGAATTTAAGCAAATTCTAACAGACAAGTAGTCCTTTGGGAAAAAATCTGATTCTTTGATCAATTTCTTCTCTGATTTTATAATTCATTATAATTTATGTGATCCTTTGGTATATGAGGCAAGTAAAAACATGTGACAATGATTCACATATTTAGATATTTATAATTCTTTTAAATAATATAGTGCTATTTTTTGAAAAAGAAGAACTTTTCTTTGGCAGTTATAAATTATAGATAATTTATCAAAAAACTTATTAAAAAAACAGTGAATATAGTCATTGGTATTTATTTGACCCTAAATATAAATACAGTGTTCAATTTACTATTATCCAACAGCTATTTATTGAAAATCTACTGAAGGAGGCATCATAGAATTATACTAAAATGCACAGAATGACTTGAACTTCTGTTTCTCTAACAGTAACAATTAATAGTTCTTTGCTCTTTTCTCTATCAGAAGAATATTTATTACTTTACAAGCATTATCCTAATTAATCTCCAAAACAGTTCTAGGAGATAGATTTTATTATTATTATTATTATCAAAATCATAATCTTCTCCACATGAGAACATGTGAGAAGTTATCCTACTTGCCCCAGGTTACATAGCCAGCAAATAGGGGGAGCCCTGGTTTGGATGCAAGCAGTCTAACTCCAGAGCACACACTCCTACATTCGTATAATGTTTTGCACTCATATCAAAGCCATGATTTCATTTGATCCTCACAAGAAATGGATGAAATGGAAAAGGAGCTAATTTGTTCTCAAATAAGCAAACCAAGAACAAATTTAAATGACTCATCCACGGGTACAACTTGCTCATGTCAGAGTTGGGACTGGAACCTAATTTTTGAGGTCTGTTTTTTTAGTAGGGCTTGCTCCCCCAGAGTTGAATCCAGTGAGCACATTCCAACACATTTCCTAATGTGTCCTGCAAGATCTCACAAGTTTTATGACTTGTGACATTCTAGCATGAGAAATATGGCAATAAAGGAAATGGAGGAGGTGATTTTCCAAAAAAAATAGTTACAGGCTAATGACATGGACTGTTAAACTCTGGGTACTGAGACCTTTCTCAAATATAAACCGTTAGGCAAAATGAGGAGCTTCTTTCCAGAGCAGCAGATGCTGATCTGATGACACAGCCCTTGGTTATAATGACTTCATTTCTGTGATGCCACATGAATAATACCTGTGTGATTACACTGAGTGATGAATGTTGGTGAAGTCGTGTGACCTGATCACCTCCCTGTTATCGAATTGTTGCCATAAAGGTTGAGTCTTCATTTTCCTAGCTATTATTTTGAAGTAAATTTGCCCAAAGCGAAATGGCAGCTTGTACTTTTTATAACCTTACACTGCAAATTTAATATCTGACACCAAGATGGAAATAACAAAATGGCTTCATTTGGTACCTTTCCATTTGCACAGCGCTGCCCATGGACAAAAGGAGTAGAAGAAAGGAGGTTATCTTGTGTTCCTTGAGAGAACAGCTGCTAATTACACTATTGGTTATTTTTAAATAAAACTTTTATTAAAAATAAACACAGATTGGGCTTTGGATCACAGAATTAAATTTAGTAAGGCAAGTTAGTTTAGGTAACTTGTTAAATTATGAGTTTATATTCTCGAATGAACAAACATCTACTGATGATAGCTGCAAAAATAAAAGAAATCAGACATATTTCGAAAGAAAAATTACCCTACCTGGTTTTGCCACTCCTCTAGAGTAGGAGCTTCTAATGAGCTTCTTACTCACTTGAGCCAACAAACTTAAATCCATCCTTGGTTTGAACTCCTGGTATTTTACTCGTTCTTCTTCCCTAACAATTTCTCTGTCTTTCCACTCTGCCTCTTCCTTTCTGTTATCTGAATTCTTTTTTTTTCCTGGCTTCTCTTCCCTGTCTTCTCCCAGCAATAAAATTAGGCAGATTATTGTAATTTTGTTGTTGTTGTTTCCCCATCTGACTGCCAAGCTCATTCTTTGATAGAGCACTAGGCTTTCACTGAGAATACAGCCAAATCCAATAAACAGATAGTTACTGGCCAACTTACATGAAGGCACAAGTAAAAACAGTGCCACTCAACTTCACTATGGCACTGGATTGTGACCTGATAAATCACTGGATTAAAAAACAATTTAAAATCACTTTATGCTTTCTGATATGTAATTGTTTAATTTCATTCCTGAAAGCCAGGAGGAAAATAACCTGGGGCTTCCTCAAAGATATTTTTCATTTAGAACTCCTGTATTTAAATAAATTAGCATATCTGCTTTTTAAACCAGGACATTTTTATATTTTTAGGAGTAATATGGGGCAACAGAGCTATTTGTCTTTCTCAAATATGCATCAGTTTCCTCTTAGTGGTTTTGAATAACAGAAATAAGGTCACTGGAATAAAACTGCCTCACAAGAAAAAAGATCTTTCACTTTGATTGTCTCAGCCCTGCCTCAGTGTGTTTATCTACAATAAATGCCTTGTCTTTGTCTAGCATAATCTACCAGACACAAATCAGCTGTATATAATTATTACAACCAGGAGATTGTTTCTTTTCAGTTTGATATTTAAAAAAATGAATGGTTGTCAAAATGAGCTGACACGGAAGACAATTAAGGGTTTCTGGGTTGCATATAAGAAACTAGGCATCTTAAAGAGCAAAACATGCTGGTAATAAATAATCACTTTCCACTTGGTGTAGCACCATTTTGATCTGGTTGACTTAATGATCTCTGAAAGTTGGAGTACTATTCTCCTATCTGAGAATAACTTTGAGAAGATTCAGTAAAAATTAAGCTTTTCTTACATGGTTTTAAAGCTCTATTTGCTTTAATTTTTGGAAAACATTTTAAAACCGCAAGATTTAATGATAATGTTCTCAATGTGATCATTTTAATTTCCATTCAAAAATATTGCTACATACTAAGGTTTAGATAGATCTAAACAAAAATTAGGTTAATGTTGATGAAATCATTGAAGGTCTGTAAAAGGGGCATTACAAAGAACAAGTACCAAAATTGATTATGCAACAATCTTATTCCAAAAACTGCCCAATAGCCTTCAGATGAGCTAGATAAATGGACCATCCATTGAAAACCTATGGGACACTAATCTTTCAAAGAGAACACTAGGTCAATATACCTTTCACAAGTGTAGTGACACAGGTATCAATTGATTTACTCCCTTGAAACACACAAGATCAATGAGATGCTAAAGCCAGCTAATAAGATTTGTGAAGCATTCAGATTCATCAACATTTCCCCAGCAGAGTGTTGTGGAAGAATCAAAGAAGGCTGGCTTCATAGGTGTGCAATCTGGGCAGGCACACCAGAGCAGTTGGTTTAATGCTCTGCAGTCTTGAAACTCTTCATGATTTTTTAAAAAGGAGGCTCACATTTCATTTTGCACTGGGATCTAAAACTTATGTAAGTAAATCCTGAGTAAGAGATTTGGATTTTTTGAGTAAGAGATTAGACAGATACAGATTTGATTCTAGGTCCAGTACTGCTTTAGTGAAATGCATACAATTTGGGTAATATCTCTGAGCTCTCATTTCCTCTTTGCAAAAGCTAATCTTAACGCTTATTTTCAGAGTTGTAATAATTAAGGAAGATAATGCATATAACATATGCAGCATGGCCCCTAGCAAACATAGGTGCTTAATAAATGTTAGTTCTCTGCTCTGCCTTTTCCTCCACCCAATTTAATTCCTCACCATCACTGACAGCTATTACAGAGATGTTACTGCTAGGATGAGATGTACCTTTAATTTAATAGCCTGAAGTTATCCACAACTAGCTGCTCTGACTTGAGAAGACAAAAAAGGGAAAAGAGATAAAATTTAAGCCACATCTCAGCACAGAGCCTGGACCCAAGGCAGCACGAGTAAAGAGTTCTCATTCGGTACAGTTATTCCCATGAATGAAGAAACTAGGATGTCTGATTGGCACTAGGTTCCATGAACCCTTGCATTCTAAAGTGAGGTGCAAGATCATCCAGGCAGGACTTGTGAAGGGAGTGGCTTAAAATCTGTTTTGTGAGTCTTAGCTGATTGTCCACCTCTAGCTGACGTAAGAGGTTGAATTTGGAGAGACTGAAAAAGAACTTATTTGGCAGTCTCTGTTCCATTTCTCCCCACAAGGGCATGAGAGAGGGACACAGGATGTTTATTCCCCCTCTGTATTAGCTTCCTAGGGCTGTTATAACAAAGTGCTACAGGTTGGGTGGCTTAAACAACAGAAATTTATGTCTCTCAGTTCAGGAGATTACAAGTCTAAAATCAAGGTGCTGGCAGGGTTGAGTCCTTTTGAGAGCTGGGAGGAGGAGTCTGTTCCATGCATCTCTCCTAGCTTCTGGTGGTTTGCCATCAATCTTTGGTGTTCTTTGGCTTGTAGACACATCACTCCAATCTCTGTTTTTATGCTCACATGGCATATTTTCTGTGTGCAGTCTGTGTCCTAATTTCCCCCTTTTTAAGAGGACATTAGTCACATTATATTAGAGGCCCATCCTACTCCAGCATGACCTCGTCTTAACTGAACTAATTATAACTACAATGACTATTTCCAAATAAGGTTTCAGTCTTAGGTACTGGGGGTTAGGACTGCAAATATGAATTTGAAGGGACACAATTCAACCCATAACCCTCCCTCAAGCCAAGTGATAAGATCTACTTTATGAGAATCAGATAATTTTGCCCATGTCTTCCACAATTTAAAGAACTTGTGGTACCTGAGTAGTCTAAAGCTATGCCTTGAACAGTTTCAGCCTGATGACAGAGTAGAGGTGGCTGCATTGGAATCTACTTGTTCTCCTACTGACAATAAGACAAAGGGGACCAAACTTGCAGCCAATCCAAGACCATTTGGAGGAGAAAGGGACACCAGCATAGGGTCTGAGCATGACAGAGTTGAGCAGCCAATGGGAGGAGAAATGTGCCTGCATTAAGAGAGGTCCTTAAGGAGCTTTTCAGCCAGAGCCCCCAGAGGAATCTCAACAAGTGTCCAAAGCAGAAAGTCAGCTCTGGATGTCAGCTTCAATCAGAGGGTGTCAACATCCCATGACACCAGGACCAGCCAGTTAAATTCAGGTTCTTTTCCCTGATCAGATAAAGCAGTGATTGACTACAGGAAAAGGTGAGGAAGCAAAATAAAATGAGCCCAGACATACCACTCTTTCTCAATGCAACTGTCAAGCCTGATAGAGGATAAAGCCAGGGGAGGAGAAGTTTGGAATTTTGATATTTCACTACATAGGAAATTGTAATGGATTAAAATGAGGCTGTTATTGTGATTGATCAAGACTGGAAAGGTATACATACTATCTGCACAAAATTTCATCTAGGAGAGAGGAGGAACAAGTCTATGGAGCAAGTTTAGAAGGGAGTGATTAATAACACTGGGTTTTTAGATTGCACCCAGTCCAGTTGGTCCAATCAACTGAGTAGCTGGGCTTGAGAGTGCCCAAAGTGAGCCATGGCATGGCACAAGGAGCTCAGGATTTATGGTTACTGATATGGTTTGGGTCTGTGTCCCCCGCCCAAATCTCATGTCAAATGATAACCTCCAATGTTGGAGGTGGGACCTGGTGGGAGGTGACTGGAACATAGGGATGGATTTCCCCTTTGGTGCCGCTCTGGTGATAGTAAATGAGTTATCCCAAGCTCTGGTTGCTTAAAAGTATGTCATACCTACCAGTTTCTCTCTCTTTCTCCTGCTCTGGCCATGTAAGACGTGCCTGTTTCCCCTTCACCATCTGCCATAACTGTAACTTTCCTGAGGCCTCCACAGCCATGCTTCCTGTGAAGCCTGTGCCAATTAAATCTGTTTTCTTTATAAATTACCCAGCCTCAGGTATTTCTTTTTAGCAATAGCAGTGTGAGAACAAACTAATACAGTTACATAATTTTTTCTCAAATTATTCGATTAATCAGTCTCAATTTCTTCATCTAAAAACTATCTATGCCATAGGTTATTATAAACATCAAATGAAATAATATCTAGGTCAAGTATGTAGAACTTAGTACAAGCTTAATGAACACCATTAGTACCATTATACATATGAGGAAGGTACAGATCCTCCGTGTGATACAGACCAGAGAGAGGAAAGAAAAAAATCTGTTCTCTCTACATTGTCCTCCAATATAATTAACCCTACATCATTTGCTATAATTTGGGCCTCAGTAAAAAAAAAGTAGTGATTACTCATATAGTTATGAACTCATGGAAAAAATACAAATTATTGTAAGTACTTAATTCTGACCAATACTGAGGAAGATCCCAATTTAGATTTAGAAGCCTTCTTTTCATGTGTAAACGCAAATCAACACCAAGTCTTACCTGGCACAATCAGGCAGTGATGACTGCTAGAACATCAGGAGTTCTAATATCGAGGTTGTGTTGGGGCTACAGAGATGTTAAATTTTGAATGGCATCTATTATTCTAATATGCTGAAAATTACAGTGTCAATTAGAATGGCATAAATGTTTCACTATTCAAAATAGAATGCTTAAAGCTTGCAATATTTGCCTGGAAATCTTTGGAATATCAGAATCTCTGCCAGTTCTGAATGTTCTTGGCTAAATTTTAAAGTGAACATTGTTTTTGTGTTATGTGGCTTTCTTTTTGTTTGTTTTCCTCAGAGCATAACCAGGGTTATCTAAATTCTAAAGATAGTTTGGTAAGACCTAGAGGAAAACTGGCTTAAACTCAAATGGATTGAACTATGAAAAGCTGTGAATTTTGAGAACCTAGAGAAAATGCCCAGGTTATGCAATACTTATTTTTACTTCTAATCTGCTTTTTGTGTGCTTTAAATGATTAATTTAAACAAATCCACATGATTTAATTTACTAGACGCCATCTCTGTGAATCTACCTGGTAACGAGAAAAATCAGTGCAGGATAATATAGGTACACAGGTAAAGATTTCTTCTAGTTTTCTGGGTTTCATCTCTGTTTTTATAAACCTATCATTTGACAGTTATTATACCAAACTTCTCAATGCTTTATAGATAAATCTCACTGGACAGGTCACTGTGAAAAGGGCCATGACTTTCCCTATGCTGTTACATAAGCGTTGTGTAGCACATATGAAAAACAGTGTTCAGGCTGAATTTTTCACACAGAACATTTGGACAAGTGCTCTTTGTTTAGTAAATGATGCTTCATAGTGGTAGAAGGGCAGTTAAAATCATAAAGTGTTTAAAATATTAGGGCATTAGAGATATCTAATTTTGCCCCCGAGCTTGACAAAGTTGAAGCTACGGCAAGAGAATTCATACTCTTCCTTGACTCTCAGGGTAACACACAGCTCCATGAGAGCACCAGTATTAGAATCCAGATATTTTCTCTCCTATCAAATGGCCTTTCTACTTTGTCAGGCTGCCTCACTAGCTATCTGATTGCATGCTATGGATACAGATGTTTTTTGTTTTGTTTTCTTTTGTTTTTGAGAGGGAGTTTCGCTATTGTCGCCCAGGCTGGAGTGTAGTAGCGCGATCTCAGCTCACTACAACCTCCACCTTGCGGGTTCCAGTGATTCTCCTGCCTCAGCCTCCCAGGTAGCTGGGATTATAGGTGCCCGCCACCATGCCCAGCTAATTTTCAGTACAGATGTTTTAAGTCTTAACTCATCTGAATTTTAGCATATATGTTAAATCCTGTGTTCTACTTTAAGTCAATTAATACACACTTCTATATTTGTTATTCAGAGTAAAAGTGGACAAGAATCATCTTGTTTTTCTAATTGATTTACTTTTGGGGAAAAATAATGATAATTCAAATATCAAGGTGTGTTTGTTCTTCCATATTGTGTTCACTTCTTTCATCTCAAGTAGCTCACATGGGCTAAGTTTATATTAGAGTTGAGAGTACAGGTTGTCTACCAGAGACTCCCTTCCCATCTTGGGGAAAAGCCCATTGCTCTAGGTTTCCAAGAGGAAGGGGATGACCTTGGAGAAGCAGCAAAATAAAAGACACATGGTTTCCAGACCTGGAAGGAAAGAGAAATCAGCATGCCACAAAGGTGAAATGGATCTGAACAAAGCTGAGCAACAGTGCCCTGAAGAGGAGATGTCAAGAAATGAAGTGTTTTGAACCCAGAAACAGGGGGCTCCAGCTCCACCAAACACTCCTATGCCCTAAGAGTGGCTCAGAAACAGCTGATCCACCAGACCTGAGGCCTCCATGCAAACTGAGGTAATGGGTAGCTCAGTGATGATCAACACAGTCTGACTACTGATGACTGGAGGAACTGTTTCCATGTTCTGATGATGGGTCAAGATCCTAGGACTTCTGCACAACTTCAAGGAGGAGAGAACTCCAATAATGATTAGAACTGAATGCTCCAATGGGAACTCAAGGTCAGATATTAATTGATTTTATAAAAATAAAGAGATGTGTTGCTTGTGCATTTGAGTTTGTGGAATAAGATTCATACTCATTATAAGAACCACGCTTGGCCGGGTGCAGTGGCTTACACCTGTAATCCCAGCACTTTGGGAGGCCAAGGCAGGTGGATCGTCTTCCACCTGGAAGTTCGAGACCAGCCTGGCCAACATGGTGAAACCTCGTCTCTACTAAAAATACAAAAAGTAGCTAGGCATGGTGGCAGGTGCCTGTAATCATAGCTACTCAGGAGGCTGAGGCAGGACAATCGCTTGAACCTGGGAGGCAGAGGTTGTAGTGAGCCGAGATTGTACCACTGCACTCCAGCCTGCTGGGTGACAAGAGCAAGATTTCATTTCAAAAAAAAAAAAAAGAAAAAGAAATGGCTTTTTATTTTTAGTTGATAGAAGATCTGTAGGCAATTAGATTAGAAGGAAAATTCTATGTTTTATCTACTCCACACAGTCTGCCAAATCTGTTGAGGAAGAAAGATTTCCAATGTGACTAGCTAGAAAGAATTTGTGCTGTCTTTTAGAAAAATGGGTCAGAATTATTAACTGATGATATAATTGTGATGGAGAGACACATTGAATAATCAAATAGGAAAGTTTCCTAGATTTGGTAGCAAGTTCCAGCAAAAGTTAGATTTGCTGAGAAATGTATGGGAACCAAGAGGGTGGGCTATTCTTTGGTAAAATTGTTATGGACATACGGTTTGTCATTAGGACTTTACTCTCTGGGATTCTTTGGCTGTATTAGATTCCTTTCGGAGCTCTAACCCTGCAGTGATGCTGTTCTCATGAAATTGCTTTGGACTTGATTTTCTTCCTTCTATATCAAAATTTATCTACTTTTCCAGGAATCTGCAAACTAATCTGATTAAAGAGTGTACCATATTTGATAACTCTGGTCTTGATTCAACAGATTAACCTCTCCACAATAAAATGTACACTTCTATGGGGATCTTCAGTGTTTTAAACACACACACACACACACACACACACACACACACACACACACACCCCTACACCAGTACGAATTTAAACAGGAACAGTTTTGAGACACAAATACTTCATTAAACTACAAGTATGGACTCCAAATTCCAAAGATGGTCTTACCAACATATCTCCTCTAGAATGCATCTTAATAACATTTAATATTGAAGAAAGTTTGGTAAGCTAAATTCAATGGATAAATCAATTTTGACTCATTTATGAAACTTTCCCTACTCCATCTCTTTTTTACCTCCAGAGCCCTGAAGTACAATCATGTGAGAAGACTGCTTTTATGGGGGAAGCTGGTGAAAATCCTTCTAACTAAAGTGGACTGAGATTGGGGTTAATTTCTGAGGCATAATTTTGGTGCCTTCTAATTTACAGAATCTATGAGAAAACTGTTCATAGTGCCAAGAGACACCTTTGAGCTATTTTGAGAATACAACATGAGCTCTGAAGTGTTGAGGGCTATTAATAAAGTTTTAGTATATTTTCATATTTTTAAAGCATTATTTAAAATACTGACATTATAACACACACACCTCCAGAATGTAAGCTATGAAAGCAGGGATTTTTGTCTATTTTGTTCACTGATGCAGCCAAAGCATCTGGAACAGTGCCTGGCAAATGGTATGATGCTAAAAAAAAGTTGTTAAATGGAGATGTGTTGACACGTTCATAGCACATGTCTCTTAGAGACTCTGTTTTCAATTCTTTGGGGAATATATCCCAAAGAATAAAATTGGCCAGGCTCAGTGGCTCACGCCTGTAATCTCAGCACTATGAGAGGCTGAGGCAAGTGGATTGCTTAAACTCAGGAGTTCAAGATTAGCCTGGGCAACATGGCAAATCCCTGTCTCTACCAAAAAATAAAAAAAAATAAAAATAAAAATAATTAGCAGGGCATGTAGAAGTAGAATAGTTAGGTCATAAGGTAATTCTATTTTTAATTTTTGAGGAACCATCATGCTATTTTCCTCAGTGGCTATTCCATTGTATATTCCCAGCAACAACACACAAGACTTCCAATTTTTCTATATCCTTGCCAAAACTTGTTATTTTCTGGGTTTTTTCTTTATAGTAGCCATTTTAATGGGCGTGAAGTAGCATCTCATAGTTTTGATTTATATTTCCCTAATGATTAGTGATGTTTAGCATTTTTGATGCACTTATCAGTCATTTATATATCTTCTTTAAAGAAATTTCTATTCATGTCCCTTGCCCATTTTTAAATTGAGTTTTTTTGGTTTTGTTGCTTAGTTTCAGGAGTTCTCTACATATTCTAGATATTAATTCCTTTTAGTATATATGAGTTGCAAATATTTTCTCCCATTCTATGGGTGGTTTTTTTACTCTGTTGATATTGTCTTTTGAGACATAAAATTTTTTAATTTTCATGAAGTCCAATTTGTCTACTTTTTTCTTTTGTTGCCTATTTTGTGTCATCCCCAAGAAATCATTACCAAATCCAATGTTTTGAAGCTTTCCCCATATGTTTTATTCTAAGAGCCGTATGATTTTAGGCCTTACATTTAGGCCTTTGATTCATTTTGAGTTAATTTTTGTATACGGTGTTAGGTAAAGACCCAACTTCCTTGTTTGGCACATTGATATCCAATTTTCCTAGCACCATTTGTTTGAAAAGACTGTCCTTTCCCCATTGAATGGTCTTGGTAGCCTTGTCAAAAGTCATTTGATCATACGTGTTATTTATTTCCGGTCTCCCTAATCCATTCTATCAGACTATATGTCTGTCTTTATGCCAGTACAACATTGTTTTGATTACTGTTAGTCTATCTTTATTATATAAAATCATGATTACAAGCTCATACTACAATATTACATTTTTTCCTTTTCCAAATCTTCCATAGCATTGTGTTCTTCTTCCACCAGAAAGGCAGACTGTTTAGAGGTATGATAGTAGCGGTAAGTGGGCAGTAATGAACAAACTTGAGAATTACATAACTTTCTGATTACAGAGTTCGTAATGACAGGAAGGGTAAGACTACAGATCACTAATTCCCAGTCTTTTCACCAGCAAGGATCCCTTTTGTAACATTTACTTATAAATACCATTATTTAAAAGTGTCTTGTCCTATAAAACGTATTTCCTAAGTAATAATTTTCTTGTTTCCCTATTTAAGTAATCAAATAAATACATAATTACCAATCAGAGTTTCTGATGTGAAAGAGAAAGCTAGATGAGCAGCCTGAGTCAAATGCTTCCGTAGACCACTGTACTTGTATCATGAGTCAATGTGTGATTTATAATTTTTAAATATTGACACTTCTTTTTTGAGCCCTACTATCTAGAGGTCAAAGGGATACCAGGTTGGAAGTAATTGCCCCAAACTTTTAAAAAACATATTCAAAAAAGTTTGTAGAAAAAGTTAGGTATGATTCTGTCCTGAGTGCTTAATGAAAATAAGAATGCTGACCTTGGGAATCAGAAGACCTAAATTCATCTCTTTTTGCTTCATTGTCCTTATCAAAAAAACTGATTTTATCTATCATAAAAGAGGCAGCATGTTCAACTGGTTAAGAGCAGGGCCTCTAGAGAAATTTTAGCTGAATTTTAATCCTGACTCCACTAAATTATTTAACCTCTCCAAGGCCATAAAAACCATTTTGCTGAAAATGCCTGATTAGAGACAATCTTAAGAACAGACAGGGAAAAAGAAGACATATTGCATACAGTAGAACAAATATAAAAATTACCCAGACATTGTGTCAAGAACCAATGCAAGCCAGAAGAAAATGAAATGACACTTTTAAAGTGAAAGGAAGAAAAAACAACCTAGAATTCTACATCCAGCAAAATTATCCTTCAGCAATAAAGAGAAAATAAAGATAAGTTCTTCATTTGGAAAAGGTAGCTCCTAGAATAGTCATGGAAGATTAAATTAATTAATATACGTAAAATTTTCCAAATACTGACTCAGTGGCTCATGCTTGTAATCCCAACCCTATGGGAGGCGAAGATGGGTGGATTGCTAGAGCCCAGGAGTTCAAAACCAGCCTGGGCAACATGGTGAAACTGTCTCTACCAAACAAACAAACAAAAAACAATAATTAGCCTAATGTGGTAGCATGCACCTGTGGTCCCAGCTACTCAGGAAGCTGAGGTGGGAAGATCACTTGAGCCCAGGGGTCAAGCCTGCAGTGAGCCATGATGGCGCCACTGCACTACAGCTTGGATAACAAAGCAAGACCCTGTATCAAAAAATTAAGTAAATAAATAAAAATTAATATTAAAATAAGCAATTAGGGCTTTTGCAACTCTTTTGTTTTACCTGAAGATATAAAAATGATTATTTAAAATGACACCTATCCCAATGTAAAGACTGTAGGAGATCATAAATTAATAGAGTCCCAAGAAAAAATTTGAAGTCAGTGCAACTGTTTTATAACTGGGTCATATCAATAAAGTACCTACTGGACTAGAAGGCAAACTCTTTGAATGTTTGAAACTATATCCTAATATAACATTTTGTACCCAGTGATTTGACTAAGAAAATCTCATACACGTAAGTGTTACAAAGCACTTTCAAATACATTATCTTATTTTCATTCTAACAAGGTTTTAATTATTTAGCTTTCTCATTCAATAAATGGTTATTGAAAATCTTCTCTGTGGCAGGTACACTAAAAGGGGAGTCAGTGAGAATGAAGATAGGATACTTCTCAAGTTGTTTGCAAGTGGAATTGAGAAGACAGACTTGTAAAAAGAAAATTTGTTTAAAAAAATTTACAAAATGAGATATTGTAAAAATACAATATCAATTCCAAGTGCTACTTTGGATGATGGATAAATAGAAGGTGCTATAGAAGCACATAAGAGGGACTCCCAGGCAGTGCTGAGGGATGATGGAAGGCTTTTTAGAGATGTATTTAAGCAGTATCCTAAACAACAGAAAGAATAATTTAGTCAGGATTGGCTGGGGGCCGGGGAAGTTACATGAAAAGAGCATCTTGAGCAAGTCATTCGACTAATCTGAGCCTCAGTTTTTTTGGTCTTAAAAATGGCAATAATAGGCCGGGCATGGTGGTTCACGCATGTAATCTCAGCATTTTGGGAGCCCGAAGGGGGCAGATCGTGAGGTCAGGAGATTGAGACCCTCCAGGCCAACATGGTAAAATCCCATCTCTACTAAAAATACAAAAATTAGCTGGGCATGGTGGTGAACACTTGTAGTCCCAGCTACTCAGGAGGCTAAAGCAGGAGAATCTCTTGAACCTGGGAGGTGGAGGTTCCAGTGAGCTGATATCGCACCACTGCGCTCCAGCCTGGCGACAGAGCAAGATTCCATTAAAAAAAAAAAAAAAAAAAAAGGATAATAATACCTTCTTCACAGGGTTATGGTTAGAATTAACGAAATGAAATAATAGAAAACTGCATTATAAACTGTAATGCCTTATATAGAGGAAATGTTTAAATACTTCCCAAAAGTATTGCCTATTAGTCTTTGTCCTTATTTAGGAAATAAACAATATTCAGAAGAAGTAGAAAAGGAAAATAGCATTTTCTATTTATTACAGAAGCCTGAAATGACGATTTAGTTAACCATTCTAGCCTGAAACATGAACTACATTTCTGCCAAAAAAATAATAATTTTTATTCAATCATAATAACAAAGATTTAATTACAGTGACATACGTAAAAAGCAAGAGAGGGCCACTGGTGAAGAGGAACAAAGAGCAGAAGTTTTAAAACTTTCAGGTAAAACACAGAGCTGGCAGAGTAATTAATATAGTGTGACTTGATGTTTTATGCTTGACTGAAAAATGAAAGAGGAGGAGCCCAGGGTCAATTATCGCTAAACCTACATCCCCATTCCCTTGCCAAATGTAATGCAATCAGTAAAATGTGTTTATTAAGTGATTGCTAAATTGAAATAAAAGCAACTGAAACTTCTTTCTAGAAGGTTGATGTCCTGCAAACACGTATGCAGAATGTATCACTCAGATGATCATCTCCTCCAATAAACTTTCCTGACTTTCCCTCATTGCTAAGCTAATGATCTTTTAGTCCCTTTGCCTCCTCCATCGAGCATGCTTCAATCATAGTGCTTAACACAGCTGTGAGAAGACCCTTCAGAGGGCTTCCTCTCTTTCTTTTTTTTCTTTTTTTCGAGACAGAGTCTCACTCTTGTCACCCAGGCTGGAGTGCAATGGCACGATCTCGGCTCACTGCAACCTCCACCTTCCAGGTTCAAGTGGTTCTCCTGCCTGAGCCTCCAGAATAGCTGGGATTATAGACGCCTGCCACCCTGCCCAGCTAATTTTTGTATTTTTAGTAGAGATGGGGTTTCACCATGTTGGCCAGGCTTGCCTCAAACTCCTAACCTCAGATGATCTGCCTGCCTTGGCCTCCCAAAGTGCTGGGATTACAGGCATGAGCTACCAAGTCCGGCCTCCTCTATCCATTTTTATGAGCTTCTAAACACTGCATGTAACTGACTGCATCTGTTTCTATGCAACTTAACACAATGTGCCTGAACTATTGTAAATACTCATTTAAATATTTACTGAGCTACAATGATGTAAAATAGAACTAAGATTGGAGTCGAAGAATTCCTACTTGCCTTCAAAGTTAATAGGGATGTTCTTTTCCAAACCTATAATTGGAACAAATAGTGTAACAAGAAAATGACATGTTTGATATACAACAGTCTCAGAAAACAGAAAATATCTTGAACATAGTAGGTTTTAAATAAATAGTTGATGGAGATATAGTGAGCAATAATGTTTAGTAATTGTAACTTGGAATTCATTCAAGAGCCTGGGAGAAAAATTTAACTGCATCTAGACATTCTTTCACAATTCAGTAAAGGCATTACTGAACTTAGAAACTTTTTCAGTAAGGGTTGCAATCAAAGTATTTTCTCATTTAAAAAGACATTTTATTTAGCCAGAAGACCATTCCATAGAAATATGGGTGTGGTTTTTTGCTGGATTTCTTAGTAATGGTTTGCAATGTATTAAACATACAGGATGAGAAATGATTGAGAGTTTCTATCACATAGTAATCAAAGACACTTCTGCTCTAAGAAGTAAAAACATCAGCTTTGCCTTATTGCTTGAAAACCAGGAAGCACAGAAGCCAAATATTTCAACCAAGTTTTTGTTTATTTTTAGCCAGAACCACATCTAAGTCAGACTACAGAGTCTGAATTGCAGAATCAAACAAGATAGTGTGAGGTCACAGGCCAGTTTTCTCAGCCCTTCATCTGTTTAAAATTTCTTTAAATAATTTAATTGACACATAAATATGTAAATATGTAAAATAAATATGTACTTGTACATATTTATAGGGTACAACTTGATACTCTGATACATATATATGTTGTATAATGATCACATTAGGGTCCCTATAGTCTCCACTGCCTTCAGTAATTTGTGCAGTAAGACCAAAGTGACCTGTGATACCTGCACGTGCAGCTTCATCACGGATAAGTTGTGCCAAGAAGACCTAAGGTGTGAAAAAAAATGTTTTCAAGATAATTTTTCCCTGCAAAAGCCCTATTACTTACCTCTTGGATTTTATTATTATCATTAGTGTTTTAAGGAACAATTGGCCTCACTACCAAGCTATCAAAGACAACTCTGATTCATAAAAATAAAGACAATGCCATCTTACATTGGCCGATGCAATGAGAAACTGATAGTGCCCTTTGGGGCATCTCAAAAAAAAAAAAAAAAAAAAATGAAGAGAATGGCTGCACACAGGAGTAGCTCCTATAAGGAAACAACACTTGTTCTGTCCATGGGAATCAGTGAGCCTAAAGCCCTGGTGCACTTCCATCAGGAAGCAACATTGCAGATTTGAAAACAGAGCCAAAAGCAATAGGAAGAGAAGATACAACATACCTATAGATATAGCAACAGAGGAATCCAATTAACACATATTCACCATGTGCACATTCAAAATAAAGGTTTTTCATTCTTTCATTGCCCTCAAAAAGGTCAAAAATTTCCTCTTTATTTCTAAAGGACCCAGACACTTGTGCTCCAAAACTTGGGATTTATTATTATCCCAGTATTCCTTCCTGCATATTATTATGGCTGTTTATATATATTTTGTAACCCAGAGATGTTTTATAGCCATCGATTAAGATGATTTAAAACAAATAGTGCTCAGTTGTTGAATAGCCTCACTACATTATTGCCAAATGACTCAAATCGTGTAAAGGGAGTATTCCAACAAAAGAAAAGTTTATCCTTTATAATTTAACTTGTTTTGTTACAGATGTTATGTTCAAAACCTTAAGATAAGTCACTATACATGTTTTCTCATTAGGCTTATGTTATAGGTTCTTGTTTAAAAGTGTTATAGGGCTGGGCATAGTGGCTCACGTCTGTAATCCCAGCACTTTGGGAGGCCGAGGTGGGCAGATCACGAGGTCAGGAGATCGAGATCATCCTGGCTAACACGGTGAAACCTTGTCTCTACTAAAAATACAAAATATTAGCCAGGTGTGGTGGCACGCACCTGTAGTCCCAGCTGCTCAGGAAGCTGAGGCAGGGGAATCGCTTGAACCTGGGAGGCGAAGGTTGTGGTGAGCCGAGATCGCACCACTGCACTCCAGCCTGGGCGACAGAGCAAGACTCCGTCTCAAAAAAGTAAGTGTTACTAAATGATCTAAACTGAAAAGCCCTTCAATGGCTTTGCCTTCTTCTTAACATAGTCTTCAAGGCTAGTGGTGGTAGTAATAGTAGCAACAGCAGCAGTGATAACTGCAAGCACTGTTTTAAGCACTTTCCGTATAATCTCATTTAATTTTCATAATTACTCTATGAGGGATATATTTTTCATAATCTATTTTGCAGATGAAAAAATAAGTGTAAAAAGTAATATAATTTGAATGCAGTTTCTCTTGTTCCTTGGTCCATGTTCTTAACCTTTAAGCTTTACTACCTCTGGATGAGCTGGACCTTCTATACTTCTGGAAACCCACTGCATGCCACCATTCCTGTCACCCACTGCAGTATTCCAGCTACAAGACTTCCTTTCTGGGCCTCAAGCATGCCGATGTGTTTGCCCATGCACATCCTTTCCACATGTTCTTCCTTCTGTCTTTCCCACTGTTAGAACAAACTATTTCTCATCTTTCAGGTCTAAGTTTAAATGCCACCTGAGAAGAGTGTTTATCTCCAACCATACCATTTAAATAGACTCTTCCCTCTCCCTTTTATTTTCTGCCATTGCACCTTTATTTACTGCTTTGTTAGAATTCATCACAATTTGAAATTTTTGTCTTTTTATTTGTTCTCTCATTTGTTTGTCTTTATTACTAGACCAGGGGTCCAATGACTTGCATTATTGTGCCCTCAGCACCTAGAATGATGACTGGCACAAAGTAAGCACTCAATAAATAGTTGCTGAATGAATGAATGAATGAGTGAATGGTCTTTTAAATATGTTTTAAAATGCGTGCCTTAATTCTGAATATTGGTGGTACCTTCTCAGCCACTCACTGATTGTATGCACATGGGTGGTTGGAATGGATGGTCTTGGAAGGGAGGTAGTCTGGTATGGAAGTCTTTAATTACAGAGGTAACGACTACTTAATATGATGCTTGTACAGGGGATAGAAGTACTGAATGGATAAAAATACACATATCACTCTTAGAATTATCTCCAACCTTAAGACGTTAAGATTTTACTTTCTCAAGGCCAGCTGTCAACAACTCTCTCCTTGAATATTCACTACTTATTGTTCCTCCCAAAGCAGCTCAGTCAGAATCACCAGGAAGCGCTGCTAGAAAGATCCTGCCTACCCTGAGCTGGAAACACCACTCTTTCACTTGCAGTCATGTCTTCCTTCTACCTCCTGAAACCATGCAGAACCCATGCAATATGGTTTGCCGGTTTCCCACCCCAATCTCATCTTGAATTGTAGCTCCCACAATTCTCACTTGTCATGGGAGGTAATTGAATCACGGGGGTGGGTCTTTCCCGTGCTGTTCTTGTGATAGGGAATAAGTCTCATGAGATCTGATGGTTTTATAAAGGGGAGTTCCCCTGTCCAAGTTCTCTTCTTGCCTGCCGCCATGGAAGATGTGCCTTTCACCTTCCACCACAATTGTGAAGCTTCCCCAGCCACATGGAACTGTGAGTCCATCAAACCTCTTTTTCTTTATGTTACCCAGTCTCCGGTACGTCTTTATCCGCAGCATGAGAATAGACTGATAGCCATGAACTACCTTTCCTCAAATACACAAATAACTGTCCCTGTTAAAGTATCCACGACTAACCCCAGAGTAAGGTAAAAATGGCACATTTCCCATTAGTGATTCTATGCTTTTGATTAAGTGACTACAAATCCTTCATTGAATAAAACAGGAGTTAAACCAAATAAAATAAATTTAGGCACTTAAATGTTGATACGTTTATGTATATAAATCAATCATTAAATAATTTTTGGCCGTCATTTTTCCTGGTTGATTCATAAATTACTTATAGACAAATCCTAAATCTTTTCAAAAATGCTTCTATGAGGTTACTTCTAATTATGACGTTTCAAGGTTTCTAGGGAAAATTTTTCCATTAATTCTTCATTAAACATTTTTTTATTCTGTTTGGTGGTTTCAGATGTGGGTGAATTTACCCACCATGGGACAAGAGGTGGCGTCTGCAGACATTCTGGTTTCCCTAACTGGCGGTCGGGAGGGCTGTTACTGCTGGGTAGAGTATTACTGGTGTTACTGGTGGGTAGAGTCCAAGATGCTGCTAAACATCCTAAAATACACAGGACAGCACTCTCTCCCCTCAACGCCGCCCCCTCCCCGCCCACACACACAAAACAAATAATTATCTGATCCAAAATGCAAAATATCCATAGTTGCGAGGCTGAGAAACACCATTTGCCCAGCGATTCTCAGTGGGGGTGGTACTGCCCCCTTGTGGTAACTTTGGAAATTGATTGGTGCTTTTTAGTTAGGATGTCCTAGGATCCACAGGAGAATCCCACAATTTGAATAATTATCCTTCAGCCCATGTGCCTTCAAATCTCCCACCAGCCATTCAGGCAGGAGAAAAATCTGTACATATTATCTAAGCCTAGAATCAAAGTCTGTGTTACATGTAAACCAAGTATTTATTTTTGCGTGGCTATAAATTACATTAAGTTTGCTGGAAATTCAACAAAAATGTAAATTAAGGAAAGAGGGTATTTTATTTTGTTAAAAACTTTACAGAGAGTTGTTCATCACTTTGGAAAACTGAGTCACTTGATACAAACACCACCAGTGGCACCAGAGTAACCTGTAAAACATATCAGTACCAGTATTTGTTTTCAGTTGTTACATCAAATGATTTCAGGATGAGGAACAAGCACTTAACATCTTCAGTTCAACTTACTGTGTAGCCCTTTTCCAGCAATCATCTCCAACTTGGACAGTTCAAGCCATTCCTAAAGCACATATTATTTCATTATACATGTTCCTCTATCTTTTATTTATATTATAGTTAGGATACTATATATACATGCATAGATACACACAATTATGTGTGCAGATGGGTTATATTATTGATGAATTTCATTTCAGCATAGTGAGGGAGCATTAGGAGATATTTGGTATGAAAAGCAAAGCATTATCTATAGTAGGGTTATAAGTCACTACTCTTGCCCATCATAATCTTTTGGAATCTTGATTCTGTTTTCCAACATAATAAGCAATCCTCACAGCACCTTGCCCTGTGCAAATCTAAGTGAGATGCCATTAATGGCCTCACCCAAATAATTAGCAAAGATGCTTAATACAGAGCAAATGATTTACGCTGGGTAGTAGAATTCACTTTTCTGCATGTGCTCCATGGAATTCCACATCTACCTTTCAACCTACATTCTTAACGCAACTTCGCACAAACAATGGCCCTGGAAAATTCTCAGAAATCAGGGGCCAATCACGCCTCCCAATGGAACCACCCTCTCCTGACCCCTCCTTCCACTACTGAAGGCACTTGAACATTTCCAGTAAAGTTTATATAAAATGAAATAACCATTTGAATTACACCTGAGATCTTTTACAACAAAGAGAAGAGAAACTTTCCAAAATCTCTGATAGCAGGCAGGTAAGAATCAAAGCAAAGAAGGTATAATTTTGAAGAGAATGGAGAATGATACTTCTCTCTGAGTAGGATGAATGTTCTGGCAGATTTTCTTTCCAAAATGTACGCTTCCATATTGAACGATGCATTGTCAAATATTTTATATCTTCAAGAAGTCCAAAACCATTCCCAGAAATCTGGATTCTTTGAACTACCTTGTATGGGAGTGTTTCAGAATTAAATAGACTCAGAAAGAAATATATTATCATGAATTTCTGAATTATATTTTCAGATGATAACTGGACTGTCCTTCATTATATAATTTATTTTATATAAAACTAATTCACTAATAAGACTATTCAACTAGCTCATGCTGTCTCTTAAACTTTTCTTAAATTCTTAAGAAAAAGCTTAAATTTTCAGTGGTATAATAGTAAAATAGAAATACCATAACAGAAATCCTCAATTTCTATTATAGGCTACATTAACAAAAACCCTCTAGTAAGGCTAAAAGCATGTGTGTACACCTTAGATTGAGGTGAAGGTGGGAAAACTATTTAAATTCTACTTTTAAATGCATAAAATGATGTTAACTTAAAAATAGTTTATTCCTAAATATAACCGTGTTTTAAAATATATAACTTAATTGGCACCTAAAGCTTTTCTAAATTAGTTAGATAAACACAGCAAAGAAAATCTATCTTTATCCCAATATATCTATTTGTGGTTTATTTCATTTGTTATTTGTAACCCTAAAGAAACAAGTTACCAAAATTATAGGGAATTAAGGCATTGAAATTATAGCATAAAAGGTTTTTTTTTTTTCCTTCTAAAATTACAGGTAAGAAAACTACAGTCTACAGAAGTGAAAGTCACTAGTTGTCTCACATTTTATGCCCAATTTTGTTTCTCTATAAATCCTTATAAAACTCATACCATGAAAACAAGAGAACCATAAACCATCACAGATGTGTGACATTTCACAGAGCCACCAGAGACTAATACTTTCATCTGAACCAAAGGACAATCAATCAACACCATACCCTTTGAAAAATAAGAAAAGGGGAGAAGGAGTGAGGGCAGATGGAAATGGCAGGTGAAAAAGCCTCCACAAAACCTTGTATTATAGATACCTAGATGTGTCCTTTACTCTCCTCATCTCATCCAAAATCTTTCTTTTCCATGAGCTCAGCAGACTTCAGAAGTCATAGCTCCATATCTTGGGGTTGAAGGAAAATAAATACAGGTGTATGGTACGACTGTGACATTATTTGGACATAGCATCTTTACAGATGTAATCAAGATGACATCATATTGGACTAGGATGGGCCCCCAATTGAATGACTGTATTCTTACAAGAGGGGAATTTAGACACACATACTCATAGAGGAAAGACAACCATGTGGAAATAAAGGCAAAGATTGGAATGCAAGTCCAAGTCATGGAATGGTAAAGGTTGCACAGCAACCACCAGAAGCTAGGAAGAGGCAAGGGAAACTCCTCCCCTAGGGTTTTCAGAAAGAGCATGGCTCTGCTGACACCTTGAATTTGAATTTCTAGTCTACAGAGCTGGGAGTAAATAAATTTCTGTTGTTTGAAGCCACCCAGTTTGTGGCAATGTGTTCCAGCAGAACTAGGAGATGAATGCATATAGTCACTCTTCTTGCAGTATATACCTAAAAAGCTGCTTCTCAAGGAGTTATAGCAAATTTCCTGGTCCCAAATTCCCCAAGCCTATTAAGTCAGAATCTTTGGAGATGGGCCTAGGAGACTTCATTGTAACAAATGGAACCCAAGAGATGTTTATATGTACTACAGTTTGAGAAACACTGGGCATATGAATGACTTGAAGGTCTTCACAAAGCCCAATTTTCTCCAATTTTCCTCTATGTTCCTGCTCTTGATTATCATGTTGTATAGTGTCAGAGCCCTAGAGCCAGACAGTCTTGGACCAGCAAGCCTTGGGATGAGTCACTTGATGTGTTTGGACTGAGTCTCCTCTTCTATACAGAACACATGGAATAATTCCTGCCTGGAAGCACCATGAAACCACCATGGGATTGTTAAGAAGAGCAAATTAATTCATGCCAATAAAGTACCTTGCACAAAGTAAGCTCTCAGGACATAGGATGGGCAAGGACTTCATGTCTAAAACACCAAAAGCAACGGCAACAAAAGCCAAAATTGACAAATGGGATCTAATTAAACTAAAGAGCTTCTGCATAGCAAAAGAAACTACCATCAGAGTGAACAGGCAACCTACAGAATGGGAGAAAATTTTTGCAATCTACTCATCTGACAAAGAGCTAATATCCAGAACCTACAAAGAACTCAAACAAATTTACAAGAAAAAAACAAACAACCCCATTGAAAAGTGGGCAAAGGATATGAACAGATATTTCTCAAAAGAAGACATTCATACAGCCAACAGACACATGAAAAAATGCTCATCATCACTGGCCATCAGAGAAATGCAAATCAAGGCCACAATGAGATACCATCTCACACCAGTTAGAATGGCAATCATTAAAAAGTCAGGAAACAACAGGTGCTGGAGAGGATGTGGAGAAATAGGAACACTTTTACACTGTTGGTGGGATTGTAAACTAGTTCAACCATTATGGAAAACAGTATGGCGATTCCTCAAGGATCTAGAACTAGAAGTACCATATGACCCAGCCATCCCATTACTGGGTATATACCCGGAGTATTATAAATCATGCTGCTCTAAAGACACATGCACACGTATGTTTATTGCGGCACTATTCACAATAGCAAAGACTTGGAATCAACCTAAATGTTCATCAGTGATAGACTGGATTAAGAAAATGTGGCACATATACACCATGGAATACTATGCAGCCATAAAAAAGGATGAGTTTGTGTCCTTTGTAGGGACATGGATGCAGCTGGAAACCATCATTCTCAGCAAACTATCACAAGAACGGAAAACCAAACACCACATGTTCTCACTCATAGATGGGAACTGAACAGTGAGATCACTTGGACTCGGGAAGGGGAACATCACACACCGGGGCCTATCACGGGGAGGGGGAGGGGGGAGGGATTGCGTTGGGAGTTATACCTGATGTAAATGACGAGTTGATGGGTGCTGACGAGTTGATGGGTGCAGCACGCCAACATGGCACAAGTATACATATGTAACAAACCTGCACGTTATGCACATGTACCCTAGAACTTAAAGTATAATAAAAATAAATAAATAAATAAATAAATAAATAAAACAATGCTGAATTAGTATTTCCTACTTTCCCATTAAATCTCAACTAAAATTCCTTCTGAATCACATTTTAAATTTGATTTTGTCTCCAAAACGCTAATATTAAAACTACAGAAGCAATAGCTATTGTTTAGGGCATGTTTACAATAGGTGTTTTGCATAGCATTAGTTTCAGGTGGGCCTTCTTATTCCCATTTTCAGGGGGAAATTGAAGGTCAAAGATGTTAAGCAACATGACTAAGATATCAGAAACTTGAAACTCAAGCTCATCTGATTCCACTGCCCATGCTCTTAGCCTTTATATTCTACAGCTGTGCGTGCTTATGGCCTAGAAGGGACAAGAATACTAGAAGGTTTCCTGTAGGCTTTCCTAGGTAATGAGTTCATCTTACAATGTAATCCCTGTTAATGTATCATTAATACTTTAGTTTGCATTATTGTGTCTGACTGGACTTTATTTGTGTAGAAAACTTAACTTGGATGGTAAAAGGAAAGCAGGAAGGAACTGGAGAGAATCAATTAATCCCTTGCTATTTCATGGTCTTCAGGAGACCAGCAGCATCAGCAACACCTGACAGATAACTACAAATTAAGAATCTCAGGCCTGGCCGGACACAGTGGCTCAGGCCTGTAATCCCAGCACTTTGGGAGGCTGAGGTGGATGGATCACGAGGTCAGGAGTTCAAGATCAGCCTGGCCAAGATGGTTAAACCTCATCTCTATCAAAAATACAAAACTTAGACGGGTGTGGTGGCAGGTGCATGTAATCCCAGCTACTCCAGAAGCTGAAGCAGGAGAATCGCTTGAACCCAGGTGGCAGAGGTTTTAGTGAGCTGAGATCGTGCCACTGCACTCCAGCCTGGGTGACAGAACAAGATTTGCAAGAAAGAAAGCAAGAAAGAAAGGAACCTCAGGCCCTTCCCTAGACCTACTGAATCAGAACCTGCATTGAAGGAGATTCCCCAGGTGATTCATACATAAACTAGAGTTTGAGAAGCCCTTGGTTTATTCAGTTCAGAGAGTAGATAGCTGCAGAGGTGGTCCTAGCACAGCTAAATATATCACTATACAGAAGTTTCTAATATTTCCTTCTAGAGCAATAAGTTTATATTATGATGGACTGATGGGGAGGGGGCATGAAATGCATGGAAAGAAACCTGAGACTATACCATGGATGGAAAAGAAAGAAGGGAAAATAAGTCTTAAACATGACCTATGTCACAGTACCATCTGTGATTCAGGAAATGATTCTGAAAATAGGGTCAGAGCTATTTCAATGAGCAAAATTAGATCCAAGTATAGAGTTAGAAATATGGGAAGAATACATATGGGCCCATTCCTATCATAGGGTTAAAAGTTCTTTTACATATTAGGTGAATGAAGTCAGAATCAATAAATAACAATGAGAGCTAACATTTATTGAATGACTACATTCTATAAGGCAATAAACTAAATCTGTTACATGCATGAGCTCATTTAATCCTCTCAACAACCTTGAGAGGTTTTTAATAATTGAAGAGGCTGTGGCTTTGTGTGTATTTTTGCATGATAGCATCAGGTTAGTAAGGACACAAAGTGTCTTTGGATCTCCAAAATAGTTCATATGTCTTCCTACATATTAGCTGATTGATAGATCCAACTGTCTTGGGAGAAATAAAATCTGAAATAGTATTTGTCTACATGAAAAAGCTCAAATACAGTAAAACCAGTCTCTAAACTGCAAACAGGCACTGGGGCTACACAAAGGCTTAACGTAGACTTGGGGAGAGGGGCACATATAGAGAAAGTTCAGTGGAAGCACACTTCCCCTTCTAGCCTTCAGAGTTTGAAACTGAGGTCAACTGCATTGTTGGAATATCTACAAAGAGTCCCTCACCCATATCTATACATCTGCAATTCCACCAGATATGAAAAGGTGTGCCCTCATTATTTCTGAGGACTACACAATGAATAGACAATGAGAAGAGGGGAGAGAAAGGCTTTTGCAAAATAAGGCACCCAACCTGGAAAAATATGCACAACTGTCAATGATCCCTGGCCACTCAGACATTCTAGCACTCTGCACAGCTTCTCCATCACTTCCAGTGTCTTTCCCTGAGCCTGAAACAGCAGGTCCACTCACGATTCCTGCTTTATGGACAATTCATAGCAGTGTTTCATTTAAACTATCATTGTCCCCATTTAATATATGTGGAAACTAAAGTTCAGAAAGACAAAGTAATTTGTCTAGAATCACACAGCCAGCATGTCAAGGAGGAACCAGAATTCAACATCAAGTCTGTGACTCCCAGGATCCTTTTTTTTAAATTATCACAACCTACCCTGTTACTCCTGCACAAAAGTAGATTGAAATTTCTAAGGTAAATCCTTCCTACTCCTCCAAAATGATTTTACTTTTTGGCTCCAATCACATGATTGAGTACCCTTAATATGATTGAATTCTGATCCAAATAAATGTTTGCAAAGATATCGTTCAGTAAATCTAGTCCAATATCATTACAATGACCAAGAAAAAATTAACGAAATGAAATATCTACCGAGGTTGCCATCCTATAAAAGGAAATCTCCACTGAGTGGTTCCAATACCATATATGTCCAAATCTCCCCACTAGCCTTTTGAAAAAAACGTAGCTGAGAGACTTGGAATTTGTTATTTTCCCAAGTGGGAGCTAGAATATCAAAAATTTATTTTGATGAAAAGAAAAACAAATCATTGTGATTCTTAAAGAAGGACTTGTAGTTATTTTCTTTAAGAGCAATACAGTTTTATCCTTATTTTCCAAATTACACTGCAGCAGTTAATTTTTTTTTCAGCTTAAACACACACAGGCACACACACACAAACATCAGACCAAATGCACAATATGGGATTTATAAATCTGAAAAGTAAAAGGGCATGTAAACATCATTCCAAAAACAGCATTCTCATAAATGCAACATGTTTCTGCTAAGTTTGTAAGTTTGATTTTTTTAATTGTCTGTCTTTAATGTAAAATATTAATTTTGTTTATGCCACCAGCCTACAGTTTATTGTTTTGTTTTGTTTTGTTTGTTTGTTTTTTGAGACGGAGTTTCTCTCTTGTTGCCCGGGCTGGAGTCCAATGGCACAATCTCGGCTCACCGCAATCTCCACCTTCCGGATTCAAGCGATTCTCCTGCCTCAGCCTCCCCAGTAGCTGGGATTACAGGCACCACCACATCTGGATAACTTTGTATTTTTAGTAGAGATGGGGTTTCTCCATGTTGGTGAAGCTGGTCTCAAACTCCCAGCCTCAGATGATCCGCCCACCTTGGCCTCCCAAAGTGCTGGGATTACAGCCATCGTGCCTGGCCAGTATACATTTGTTAATAGAAAAGTTTATAGATCATTTATCTCATACAGAAAGTGTATGTATAATCACATAAACTAAAAAAGTCAAATATTAATAGTTTTTTTGACCTAGGACTCTCACCTTTTGGAATTCATCCTATAAATAAATAAATAAATACATACATACAAAAATAAATACATAAATAACATATGAGAAAATGTGTACAATAATATCAATTGCAGCACTGAATGCTTGCAAAAACAAACCAAAATGTCAGTATCAATAAGCTGAGGTACATGAATACTATGGAATTACTATTCCACAGCTATTAGAAAGACCAATACGAACTGATCTGGAAAGAAGCCTAGGTACTATTATTAAGCAAAAACAGCAGGTTACTGAGGAGTATTATGGAATTATTTTATTTCGGGTGAAAAAACAAAACCCTCCAAATGGGCAGGTGAGTTCTCCCTCTACATATAAAGATTTACGGAAACATACAGAAAGTTTAACATTGAGTATCTGCTGGAGGACAAGTAAAAAAGATTGGGAGGAGAAAATAAAATGTATATGTTTTTATTATCTGACAACCAGCACACATTGATTTTGCAACTAAAACAATCAAGGAAGCAGACACAGGCTACGAAGAGATTAAAGTCAGCAAGTCTGAGCTATAGTGTATGCTCATAAGTATCATTAAAGCATATCCAGACTTTTAACATGGTGAATGGGGATTTGGGACCACAAAACAGAAAGTTTTTCTTCTTTTTCTAATTGCTATAATATCAAGAAGCCCAGAGAGCTCACAGCCTGTCTCCTCTCGTGTGGAAAGCTCTCATGATGCCCTGGAGTCAGATGGTGAGGCTGGGTAACTGGGGAATTTCAATGTAACATGTTTCAAACCCTGCTGCTATACTTCGGGAATTTGTCTTGGCCTAGATAACAGACTAGAAATATCAGAGAAAATAAAAGATATTACTATTTATCGCTTGTTTCACCATGTCTAACGGAGGCTAAGTTTTCTTTTTTGGCCCTGCACACACCAGAAAGCACACCCAACATTGAATCTACCCTCGGTTCTCTCTGGTAGTCACAGATAGTGTAACGTTGTTTTTGTTTTTTTTATTTTTTTTTCCTAATCTAGGAAAAATATTGACTACTGTCCCGGAGAGCATTTCTATATATTGATAACCTCAAATAAATATATCACAGAATTTCAAAACACTTTTTATAGAAGCATCTTATTGTCAAACAGGGCATGAAATGTGAACTGTTCTAAATTCTCTAGTTCCCTTCTTGCCTGTTTATCTAAGTATGATCTAACACAGTATCTGAGCAAAAAGACCAATTAAAGAGGTCAAGGAATAGCATTAATCCAAAACTGACTTGTTTTGACCCAGAATACAACTTCCTTTCACCACTGACCCTTGCTTGCTAGGACAGACCAAAATAAGTACATTTCTCCTCAGCGCTAAATCACAAATGATGCCAGCAGCAAGACTGCTTCACATCCAGGCCCCTGGGGGCTTTCACATGAGAGGGGTCACAGACCGAATGAAATAGCCTTTTACAGGAAGGCTGAATGGCACTTTCTGAGGGAATATTGATCTAAAAATGTATAGCCCATTAGATCCAACCCACAATGTAATCCTGTGTGGTATAAGCCAGACGACTCTTTACCCTAAAATTTTTGAGAGGCAGTTTATATTCAGAATATCTCATAAAACACTCTGCTATTCTCTTAAAAATATTTAGATATATGTAAATAATCATATTAACTTGATTATTAAAATATTTTTGTAATGGTAATCTCAGATTACAATAGGCCACATTAAGATTTAATTAGTTACATTCTAGAATCACAGAATTATCAAGGAGATCAAGCAGCCTATTATGAGTTTCATCTAATAACTGATCTAACTTTTTCCTATAATAATTTTCTTTTAATTTGTTATGGGGGTAGAAGTGAGTGAACAGGAAGCCATTCCTTTAGTCTCCTCACACATACATATTTTTTTTTACTACTATTAATTTCCCATTATTTCTCTGTTTTCTTCTCTCAGCCAAGTATGAGTCCAGAGGTTTCCTCATAGGGGTTTTAGGAATTTCCCTCAGTCTATTATCAATGTTCAAAGTACTCTCCATGCAAACTGTACTCTTCGTTTCTCTAATCTTTAAGACAAACACTGAGAAGAAAATTTAACTTTAGCTTTTAAAATACATTCCCCAACCACTACTAACTGGAAAAAATGTAAGACCATATGTATTTGATGATACACTTTTCAAATATATAAATTCTGATATTAAGAAAGTTATATATTTGACAATATATTTTAAAATTCAACTAACAGCTATTTCAAACTACTACTGGAGCCTACAATTGTTAAATATTATACTTCTGCTGCCATCTTGTGGTAATTGTTGAAATCTCTCTATGTCTCCCCCTCTATTTTCTCCCCACCGTAACCCCTCTTTTTTGTTGTTTTTCCTACCTTTAGGAGGGTACTTCTATTCAAACCTTAAGGATTCCCTTTCTTAAGCCACTGGGGAGATGACCTAAACTATGCTCTAGAGAGAAAAGTGGATGTTTGCAAATTCCTCATCCTGTTTGTAATATACTTCTTTTCTCTTTGCATTTTTCTCATTTAACAACAAAGCCATTCCTTTTAACAACATAATTTTTTTTAAAATCATAGTTATAATTTGGAATAATCTAATTTTTTTCTACAAGGAAAGGGAACAGATTAAGGGAAAATAAATGTGTATCCGATCAAAAATTTTGCCCTTCCAAACTTTTTCCAAATTGTTTATTTACAAAGAAAGGGGTGAGGGAAAGCATCATGTATTTCTGCTATAAAATGCCACATGATGGAATGACCCTTCATAGCCACAGGCATCTACTGTCAGGAATTAAGAAGGAGACTGCAGGAGGAAACGAGAGGCCTCACTGCGGAGACAGTACAGGAAGTGAGAGCTCCCCAGGGAACCCAGGCTGGATGGAAGTGGGTGCCCCAGCATCCTTTATTATTTCTATGCTGGCCTATTCAGCTATGGACCTCACTGACTCATGGCAAGAGAGTTTATAAATCTGAAGGAGGACGAGAATCAAATGTTTTTCTGATGATGTATTAACGTGAGCAATTTTTAACCAGAATGACTTATCCTCAAAGCAAGAGTATACTTTATGAAAACCACCATCTCCATCTAACTCTACGTCCCCACTGTAATTCCCATGAAGGAGTTGACAAACAGTATGCAAGGAGTCATTCAAACACAGATACAGTAGAGAATTAGGCCAGAATTCTTCAAACAGGGCAGTGGGAAGCAAAAACACAAACAGGAAAACAATCCATTTCATTCCTTGTTGAAAATGACTTTAAAACAATCTTTTCTAAACCTTTCTTGTGTACCCATATTGACATTATGCACAATCTGTATTTTTACACCTCATTCTTAAAAAAAAAAAATCTATGAACTCTTAATACTTAGCCTCACTCTCAACAACATAGCTACACAGCATGGATTTGATGTGATTGTTACATGTTTTCTCACAACACATTTAAAATGTCTATAACTATAAAATAAATTCACTTGTCTACCACATAGAAGCATCCCTGGTGCCACCAATTACATAAACATCACAGTTTGGGAATCATTGTTATGAAATATAGGTGCTGGCTAAGTAGAATCTAGTGAATCTTACAACATTTACTTATAAATAAGTAGCGTTAAGTGACACAGAGTCAAGATTCTGATTTTTAGAACCATAACTCAGATCAGAGGCTCTCAAACATTTTTTTCTGCAGTGATTCACAAGATAGATGACATTCCCATGTGCAACATACTCTTGTGAAAAGACAAGACTGTCTGTGGATTATGTGCAATTTCCTGCCATATATTTGTAATCTTCCCAGTCAAGAAAGCCAATTGGAATGCAAGAAAATGGCTATCCCTCGGGAGGTGCCTGTGAGTGCATGCAGTCTTATTTTTGAAGAAACAAATTATTCATGAATTTTGATTTTTAAGCCATTATTTACTCGTTTCTACCTTACAACTAATCAAATACATACCACTGTCATGGCACCACAGTTAAAACCTGCCAGAGTAAAGCATAGGATATTGGATTGAGTATTTTGGAGTGATACTTTTCTCTGAGAGGAGACCAAATTGAGTATGAACTGGTTTTATTATTAGGAAGGCTTCAGGGCTTTCAAAATTTGTTTTTAATACACTCTAGATAGTGCTGCTCTTACCTCTTCTCTGAAAAGTAGCATGTAGGAAGAGAAATGTATGGTAAGCTGAGGGTTTTACTTGGCTGGAATTTTTACTGTAAACAGACCTGGTTTCTACCCAAGGGTTTACAATCTGAGATACAAAAGAATTTTCTATTTGGAAAATTTTTAGCATATGTAGCCAAGGCCCTTGGTGACCATGTGATACATGAAATTAGCATTATCTGCACCTAGATAATAAGAAGCATCAAGAAAAATATTAACATTTACCCAAAGGCTTATAGATTTGCTTGTTAGACAATAGTACCATATAGTTGAATAAACAGACCCATGAATATATGTAAGAGGCAAATATACAATTATTTTTAGAACCCTATAAGGTTTTTGCCAGTACTTTTCCAGTGTTTGAGGTCAGAGTGCTCAAATAAAGACACATCTGAGAATTTAAAACACATTTTAAAGTACTCTTTAAATTGGACTAAAAAGGAAGGACAGTCTGAATTAGGAATAAGTCTGAGAGGATAATTGAAGAAGTGTAGTTGCAAAATACCTATTTCAAATAAAACAGTCAAACTAAATCCTAACAAGCTGATTACAGTAGACATCTTCCTGGATTTGCCTTAATAAACAAACACTCAGATGAAATCAGTACAGTCATGTTATCATCTTGCACATGAAAGTGCTATCAATGGGTTCAAATACATAACAAAATCAATCCAAATCAAATCCCAGAATAACAAATTAACTGCTTAGGACTAATTTCCAAGAATATATAAAATCAGTATGTACTAGAAAAAGGTTGAAGATGCGGCTAGTACATTGGACAGGAAAAAATTACAAGCAGTATTTTAAAACTTTTAAGTCAATATAAACTTAATATTGATTGAAATTAAAACTATATAATTGTCTAAGGTAGTATGGATTCCTATCATATTAATATGTAAGAAACAATTTTAAAATGTTTAAAATGAAATCAACATACTATACCCCAAAGTTGATGATCCATCAGTAATGTTTAGTGAGTAGTGCAGAGAAAGTTAAGCATTTTAAAAACAAATTCTGTTGTTTAAGTACAACAATAAATAAAACAGGGGATTAGTTTCTACTACCAGTCATTCTATAATAAAACAAATATATTTAAAAGATATACATTTTCTGGATATATCCATTTCGCAGTGTGCAAATATTTTAAAGCATTGTTTTGTTGCTGTTGTTTTGTTTTGTATTTTGAGATGGAGTCTCACTGTCATTTTGTTGCCTAGGTTGGAGTGCAGGGGCACGATCTCTGCTCACTGCAACCTCTGCCTCCTGGGTTCAAGCGATTCTCCTGCCTCAGTCTCCCAAGCAGCTGGGACTACAGGCATGTGCCACCACGCCCGGCTAATCTTTATATTTTTAGTAGAGACAGGGTTTCACCAGTTTAGCCAGGCTGGTCTCGAACTCCTGACCTAATGTGATCTGCCCGCCTTGGCCTCCCAAAGTGCCAGGATTACAGGCGTGAGCCACCGTGCCCAGCCTAAAGCATGTATTTTCAACATGAACGATTAATAAATAATTATTTCTGAAACCTTAGAAAATTTAAATTATATAATATCTGAAACATCTGAGACTATGAAAGATTTTAAGAGATTAGAGTAATAGTTTCAGTAAGATCTGCTCCATATTTGCTGTTATATGACTTCTACAAAGAAAATAGATCTAACAGGAGTTAAAGATGTTAAGCCAGAAGAAACACAAGGACCCGAAAGAGGGACACACAACACTGGCAGATCCAGGAGCATGGAAAAGGAGATGAAAAACCATCACTGGGTAAAAGAAGGATGAAATACATCAACAAGGAGTGGCAAACACTGAATCTAGTACCTTGTTCTGGGCTAAGCACTGGGCTATGTGACTAATACGAAGCACAAGCATTTTACAAACTATAAGATGCTGTGATCTAATTTATAATAAGAAACCTAAGAAATAAACCTTCCTTTCTGCAGTAAACTGATTTGGACCAACCTAGAGGGTTTTCACAGTAATAATTACTATAAGAAATGTACATTTGTAAATTTAATAAAGTGGTGGCAGTTTGACACATGTATGTGTTCATATACACACACATAAGTATAACATATATTTTTCTTTTCCCTTAAAGTATTTTTTCTACTTCCTCTTTTCTCTTCAGGGAGCCAACAGCACAGCATACCAATGACTCTAGACTCAAGGTCAGTATTCCTTTCTGACAATTCCCAAACTTCTGAGCTTTCATTTTTGTGAAACAGGATATGCTATCCCTGGTTTATCTCAGAGCTCACAGTAACTTCCAAGAGCTACAAGAAACCTAGATAACAAAGGTCCTGAACTCTGATAAGCAGATTCTCAACGGCAAATGAAAATAATTATTCATACCCTGAGCAACTATGAAATCACCTGAAAATCTTATCAAAAGAAATAGTTTTAACGCACTCTCAGCATCTCTTACATGCTATGGTGAGAGGGCACTAGGAAGCAGGCCCTTAGTCAGGAAAGAGGAAAAAGATACGACATCTTTTGTTTTTTCAGGTCCGTTAGAAATAGTTTCATGAGGGTCAGATTTCCAATGAATACATGATTAAATGTAAACTTTCAACCTGTACATATATTGGTAATTCAAATGGAACAAGAACTCCTGGTGTATTACAAATACATTTGGAAAACGCACACAACTCTGGAACCTGAACTAACCCCAGAGCAAAATCAGTGTGTCTTAAATAACAAGTATAAACAGATACGTTGAAGACATCAATTCACCAACTCTGGTACCGATGCAAAAAAACAAAACAAAACAAAAAACCCTAAATTTTCTTTATGGTCTTATTTCTGAGATCCTTTAAAGGACACTTCCACGATGATTTGCTCAGTTTTCTCGTCACTAAAATCAAGACACTACCACCCCCTGTACAGCTTTGAATGAAAGCATGTGTGAAGTGCTTATGCTCAAGCCCTGTCCTCTTCAAATCACATATGGCAAGATACAGGGATGTTTACACGTCGTGCTGCCTAAAAATCTTCCTTTCCCTTCCTCAGCCTGCTTCCCCTTAAAACCTTGTCAGAAATATTACTCAGCTGAGTAAACTAAATAAATATCCTCTCCCAAAAGCTCCTGTTAGCACATTACCATGTTCATCAGAAAGAAGTAACAGGTTAACATACTGGCATATTATCATGCAGTAATCAATCCACATCGATGGTGGGACACAAGTGACAAATAGCAAAGGGTATTCAAAGGAGGCAACCAAGGTCATTTTCACATCCTTCATAACTGTATTATTCATCTGCCCTGCCTGTAACACAGCACTGAGCTAGAGAAGTTGGATGAGGAAGGAAAAAGAGGAAGGACTGGTAAATGGCAATCCCAAGAGCAGGGCTGAGGAAATTCCAGCCTGGCACAGCAGATCCAATGGACATGTGCTAGATACAAAGGTTCATTGGTCACATTTTCATGAGGTTAACCTATCACTGGCTCTGAGACTTCTAACTCCCATTCTAATTTAGGGAATGTTCATTATTTCCTATTTGGAAGGATTCCCCACTTACTAAACTAGAACCAGTCCTATTCCAAGCTTATATAGTATAGTGGTTGAGTACTTGGGCTCTAAAATCTTCGAGATTTAGGTTTGAAACTTTATGGCGTTTCCTCGTAGTGATACCTTAGACAGGTGACTTAAATTTCTTCAAACCTCAGATTCCTCACCTGCAAAGTGGGGATGCCTTTTAGGGCTGCTTTGAGAAAACAATGATCTACTGCAGGTAAATAGCTCAGCACGGCGCTAAGATTGCTAAGATTAGCTATCTCTATTATTGCTTTCATTGCTATTTTACAGCATTGTGTATTTTCCATGTGAACAAATAATAAATAATTGACTCTGGACCCAGAATTCAGCTGAGACCTACTCACTTCATTGACCTTGCTTATATAAGAAGTAGGCCAAACTCCTTGATTTAGTCCTAAGGTGAAATCAAATGTGAATTGGATCAGAGAGGCAAAAGGTAATGAGTTTTCTGGGGCGTCCATCCCAAGGCATCCATGTCCCAGTGAAAGGAAGTTCCACTTCCAAATAATCAACTTACATTATCAAGAATCAAGGGATTCATGACAAGAATAACTCAAATGAATCTGGAATACATCTATTTTTATTCCTGTAACAGATTAATATTGATTCTAGTCTTTCCTTAAACTCATTAAAAAATTGTGTGCAGTTCCTGAGCATACACTGGCTAACTAGGCAGCCAAAATAAGGAATTTGGTGCATGCAAAAAGAGTAAGGGAAATGATTAAGGATAATAGGTAATTCTTGATGTGGAGTATATTCATTAAGAAAATCAAGAGTTCACAGAGATCTATGTAAAACACTTGGAGTTCTTCCGCAGAAAAACAGTATTTTAAATATAAATGTAAAATATCATCACCATCATCCAAAACAGCTTGCAGTTTTCAAAGATAATCACTTGATCCTTACTGGGCATTTCTTAAGGGGTCTAAAAATGAGTACCGCAATAAGTCGGATATATTCTTTTTAAACATGATCATCATATTGTACACTTGATACTTACGCTGAGAGCTCAGATCTTCCTTTCCTAGTATAATTTTCATCTAAGCATTCCTTAGATACTTAGATCATTCTTAATGGAGATTGTGCATTATACCCTCTGTGGACACATAGAAATCTGGCTAATTGGACTGACTAGATTACAGTTGTTAATGAATTCCATTTCCTTCATCTACAATACATGCTTAAGATATATTTGTCACCTATTACATAAATTTTTAAGATTGAAATCATTCATTAAAGCAGTGTTTATAGGCAAAAGTTTTTCATCATTCTTTTCAATAAATAAAATTCCTACACAGCCATCCTTCAGTATCCATGGGGGATTGGTTCCAAGACCTCCGAGGATACCAAAATCCACAGATACTCAAGTCCTTTATATAAAATGATGTAGTATTTGCATAAAACCTACACACATCCTTTCATATACTTTAACTCATCTCTAGATTACTTATAATACCTAATGCAATATAAATTCGATGTAAATAGCTGTTATATTGTATTGTTTAGAAGAAAAAACTATACATGTTTAGTCCAGGCACAACCATTCCTTTTTTTCTTTCCTGAATATTTTTGATCCTCAGTTGGTTGAATCCATAGATGTGGAACCCATGGCTAGAGAGGGCCGGCTGCGCTTTCAGGCTACATTTCTGTTCTTGTTGGTATAAAAACTGGGTGTCTTGAAAAAGTTTGAAATGAGCCTGTAGCATTAATAGTTATCATTGAAACGCTACAGAAATCATAACTGAACACAAGCTTTGCAATAAAGCATTCTCTTTCAGCCCCAGCATGCTCTTCAGGCACAGCCTTTTACAAAATGCTCTTCAGGCACAGCCTTTTACAAAAAACAAGTAAGGTGATGGACTATCTACCCATCAAATCCTTATCTGAACATTTTCAAACAATTTTTATTTTAAAAGCATCTTGTTTCATATTAAATGTTGTATCCCAGAAATACCTTAATAAAGTATTTCCTTTCTTGGCCAAAATAAGGTATCTAGCCAATGATAATTTCGTACTGTCTCTTTAAGTGCTAGGAAGAGTACCTAATTCTAATGGTTACTATCCCCATATACTATACCGGTCAAAAAATTTTAAACTCTAATGAGTCAGCTCGCTGAAAATAAACTCCACACTTCCATTCAAAAGTATGAAACTAAACGCTGAGTGGGAACCAGTTTACCCTCACTCCCAGTGTAAATCAGCCCAGAGAGGAAGTAGAAAAGTACTCCAGCTATTTGCTATAGACACAAATATGCACTGACCGCTATTGCACATGATCCACTCATGATGAATGTTCCTATCCCTAACATGAAAATGTTGGAAAAGGGAGGGGAAGAGAGAAGGACAGAAGGATGATGTGTGCATACCCAAGATCAGCCATTTCCTGCCAGCACATACAAAACAACAACAACAACAAAACACCTCCTTTCATTCTTAGAGATTTCGTGCCTCTTTGAGAGCAAATCCTGAATGACAGTGGACTCTAGGAAGGAGGACTTTTCTCCTGTCCCCTCCATATCCTGGTTAAATCTCCTCCCTGCTTAAAAGCGTTGCTGTTACTGTTTGAGGGGCATAGCCCAGACACAGAAATCTGAAATTTCAAAAATGCGATAAAGCCCTAGCCCAGCAGCCCTGGGAGGCGAGCAGCTGCCGGGTGACCGCTGATGAAGTGGCTTCTTAAGGAGGTGGGCAGATTGATTCCAGCTGCTGAGCGCAGGGCAGGGCAACCACTCGGAATGCACAGTCCGGCTGAGACAAGACTCAGCAGCGGCTTCCCAGGAAAGGGCAAGGCCAAATATTAGCTCTGTTTGCAAACCTGAGAAAAGTAAGGAAAATGCCACTGTTCCACCCAACAGGGACTTTCAAGGCAAGATGGGCCCCAAGGTGCTATGTGGACAGTGTCACTTCGTAAGTGGAACGTCACTCAGGAAATCTGAAAGCTGTCTTCTGAGATGGCTGTTCAGAAGGTCCCACAATTCCCAAGAGGAGTCCTTTTCTGTCTGATTCCTGTTTTTCTCCCCACTCTGGCTCCCAGCTCCTCGTCGTCTTCTAATAACTCTGAACCCCCGCTCAGCCTCCCTGGCTCCCCATCCCATATAATCAATACACAAGAGGGACTCCAGAGGCAGACACGGAAGAGGTGCAGTGGACCAGTGGGAGACACTAAGCACCCTGGAGCTGACCTGGATGGGGACATTGGAGAGGACATGCTCTTCAGAAGAGCTTGCCTCAAAAATGAGAGAGCTAAACGGAGAGAGGGGGACTAGTTTAGGAGTCCCCTGAGGGCCCCAAACTCAGACAGCAAGTGATCTAAGAAGAGGGAAGGAGTAAGAGAGGTAGGCGGGCATGAAGGCACGCCTAATGGAATATTCAATATCCTGAGAAATGCACTTTCGGCCCTGCACTTCCAGGGACTAAAAGCCAGTAATGGGCTTTGGAGTCTGCACTTCCTCTCCCTAATGTCCAGAGGCGCTTTAATGCTGCAGCCAATCGATCAGCCTTCTCCGGTGAAGGCGACGAGTGGAGTGCAAAAGCTTCCTACTTGTGGCCAAAATCCACCCAGCCTCCTCTGCACACCCCAAAGGAGCGACATACAACTTTGGACTGGCAGGATCTGTCTCTTAAAGTGCCGGAGAGGAGGAAAGGAAGGAGCCCGGAGGCGTCCTGAGAAACAGCCTACCCTCACCCCTCCGCCCTCTTCATCCCAACTTTTCCAGGGAGGGATTCAGGGGAAAACAAAAAGGGAGGGCGCAGTATCCACTTTGGGACAGGGCTGACGAGCAGCCCCAAATCTGCTTCAGGTGCAAGGCCACTGAGCGGACTCCAAGCCCAGAACAGCTTAAGGTGTTGCACTTCTGGAAGAGACACAATCAGAGCAAAGGAACGTCCAGAAGGTGGGGTTTCTTTGCAATGTTTTGCTGACATCACAGCTGCCTTGAAAGTGACCCTGTGAACAAACCTTTCCCCGCCTCGCCCCCATGCTCCAGGCTGGATTCCTGCCCTAGAGACGAGCCCCTGTCCCGCTTCTCCCCGTCCCCGCGCCCGCCAGCAGAGCTCAGGTTCTGGGCAAGTTCAGTCCCTAAGTTGAGCCCAACCCCGTCCAGCCTCCAGTCGCCCCTCCCCGGGAGGCTCGGACAGCCCCACTGAGCATGTCCAGTGGCCTGAGTCCGGGGGTCGCCGCTAGGAAGCTCTCTAGGCCCCTGGATGGGCAGGGTTGGGTCCCTGTGTGGACGCTCCCAGCGGGGCGCACGGAGGACAGCCGCGCGACTGCAGCCGAGTGTGGAGGGCACAAGTTAGCCCGCGCGAGTAAACTTTCCGCGGTCCTCCTCCCCACCCCCACGCCACAGGGGCGCGTCTCCCCGTGGAGCTAGCCTTTCCCAGCCCGGCGGAGACAAGCACAGCACGTGATGGGCAGAAATAAAAATAAACACTTCCCATTCCCGGGCCGCGGGGCCACCCCCACTCTGCGCGCCGCAGCGAGCAGGGGGCGCCCTGGGCCGACCCGCCCCCGGCCTCTGGCCAGAGCCCCCAGCCTCTGCGCCGCGGGCCGAGACGAACACTCGGGCCCACGGCCTCCGCGCCTACCTTTCGGACTTGGTGAACTTCCGGAATGCCTGTCGGAGGTCGTGGAAGGACCTGTACGTCTGCGGCTCGGCCGAGATGCCCTGCGCCCGGGTGGTCCGGGGGCCGATGTGGGTCGAGGGCACGGGAAGCACCGACTGGCATTTGTGGAGTTTCCTCTTCAGCTCCTGAATTTCCTCCTCCTTCTCTGACAGCCGCTTCTCCAGCTCTTTGATCCTCTCCTCCTTGAGCATGAGAATCTTGGCAAAGTCTTCCTCTAGCTCGCTCATTTTCTCACTGAGCCCCTCCGCGAAACTTTTTCTCGGGCGGCGGCGGCGGCGGCGGCAGCGGCGGCGGCGGCTGGGACGGCAGCCGGGAGCGGAGGGCGCGGGTGAGCGAGTGAATGGGCGCTAAGTACTCGAGCGCGGCGGAGTGCGCCCCTAATGCGGCGCGGGGAGCCTCCTGCTTCGATCCGCTTCTGCTGAATGGACTAAAAGCACCGAGGGGAGGATGAGAAGTCTAAAAGCGATGGAGAGGAGAGGCAGAGTGCTAATCTCCAGTCTCTCTGGGGAGTAGGTGATTATCTTTCATTGAGAAACCAATTAGAGCTGCCCTTCCTCCCCTGAGACCCCCTCCCCCGCCCCCTTTCCTAGTCACTCCGTGAGAATACGCGCGCGCCACCCCACCGACAGTCGAGTTGCTAGCAGACGGTTGGATCAGAGAGCCTAGTCCCACTCCATCACACAAAACTCACTCTTCCACGCTATATGGTACCAAGGGAAGGGGGTGGGGTGGGGGGGAGCTTTATGCCACTTGATCCCTGAAATAGCAACAATTACCATGTGATCTGGCGGATGACGCAGCGCTTGTAACTGGATCCTAAAGAGTGTGAGTGTGTGTGTATGTGTGTGACATTTCATAAATATTAAACTGCCTTTAGACAGTAACCTGCATAAATTCATCTTGGTCTTTGCCTTTTGCCTCTTTTCTATTTTTGATGCCTGGATGGATTCAGAAAGGAAGGCGAGTGTGTGTGTGTGTGTGTGTGTGTGTTACTGTGAAGTCCCATGGTTCTGACCCTAGTAAGAATGACAGGGCAATACCAGTTCCAAGGTTTTTCATCGTAAAGCCTTACTGGACATGGTGAACTAAAATTGTTGGTGGGAAAGTGAACTAAAATTGTTGGTGGGAAAGTTGGATGAACATATGGTAATGAGCCAAATGATTATGGAAAAGAGAAAGGCCATGTGTTCATTGTAATCGTTTATTGTCTGGCTTTTCTTTTTTTTTCATCTATTCCCCTTCAGTCTTGTATACAGAGCATCCAAATTATATCACAATCTCTTTCTCAATGGCTCAGAAGTGGTGGCCACCAGTGCTAAGCTGGGTCACCCTACCAGTTCCAGTTTGGGGGAGAAATTGCATCTTTAATTATCTGTGTTTAGGTCTTATCTGTGCATCCACCATCTACCCTGTGCTAAAGGGATTATTCTGCACAGTAGAATAATCGCGTATTCACGGATTCTTACAATTTCCTTTTTTATATCTATATAATATCACAGACAGCATTTACATAAGTCACTATTTGAGAGTCTGATTTGGTAGTGAGTGAGAGGTATTTCTTCCGATAATAGTCAACACATTGGTAATTTTTTTAAGGGAAAAAAATAGTTGCAACTAAGATACCAGAAGATTCTTTCCTAAATAGTAATTTTTCTTAAAAAAGAAAATTCAATGTGTAATTACTGGCTACTTACAAAAAAAATTATTCTACCTTTTCTGAAACAAGTGTATATTTTATTCTGGAGATTTGTTTATTATTTACTGTTCTACTTTTCTGATTTTTGTACATTAAAAATGTTTTATACCACATCTGAATTTCTTAATTGCACCAGATGCTAAAGTCTGGCTATGTCTACTGATGTTTGAGAAAGGGTTCTTAGTGTTGTTGACAGTTGCTATTCTGTTGCTTCTGTCTATGAACTTAATCTGCTATTATCATTTTACACAGACTAAAATAATTGACATTTAAAAATAATACATTAGAGAAAACCTCTGATCACATTCAAAAATCTAGGCATAGCTTTAACTTTATTTACAGGAGAAAAAATGTTTTAAAATGACTCTTAAAAGGTTTTTTTGTAAGTCTTACACTATCTTAAATGAAGATATACAAATGTTTCTTCTGCTTATTAAAAAATAAACCTTTAAACTTAGATTTCACACATGCACCTCAAAACCCTAAATTCATACCCATCTTCCAAAATAAAACTTATTTTTGAATAGGTCAGTTTTGATTTAAATAATGTTGATTGCTAGTGACATTAAATCTTGTCCATTGGCTTAAGAAGTATTTAATTTAGACCACAAGGAAAGCTTGAGAAAAGACATGCTGGTAGAAGAATAAACACTGAATTATTAAAAATCATGTCATAGTATATTAGAGCTGAAAGAACTTTGAAGATGATCTAACCCAACAACCTCATGTTATAAAGGAGGAAAATGAGATCTTGAGAGGGAAAGTCCAAGATCACTTCAAGGGCAGAAGTTTGAGTCCAGGACGCCTAATACCCACGAAGCATGCTTTCCCTCCCACGCTGCTTCTAGCATGGATCCAGAAAATTTAGAAACTCTATGATTCTGATGATCCAGTATTGAAAGATGTGACCTTACTCTCTGTTTCTTATTTCTAAATCTGTAGTAGTAATATGTGAAAGCAGAGTATTAATGAAACCTTAGGTTTTTTTTTTTTTCTTTTTTTTTTTTCTTAAAGGAGAAGGTCGCCATCTAGTGCCCTTGGAGAAATTTGCTAAATAAAAATCTTAATCACAATTAAATTGAGGTTATGTCCTTAAATACCTGTCCGGGTGTTTTCATTTCATATTTGTGAGAAATAAAGTAAACAACAAGAATTTTGTGTCAAACTAAAACAATTTTTTTTACGTTTGATATATTTTAGCCTGTTTGATGACAATTATGATTGTCAATATTTATTAATATGTGCCAGCACAGGGTTAAGCCCTTTATGTAACTGATTTTAATCCCCACACTTACTCTGTAAGATAGGCACTATTACTCATTTCTGTTTTATAGATGGAGAAACTGATGCTTGGCCAGATTAGATAATTTGCCCATGGTCACATTGTCCAGATTTGACCCAGGCTATCTTAATACCCTATGCAGCATGGCTTCTACTTAAAATGCATTAAAATATTCACTTCTCTGTGAGCCCAGTGACAAGCAAAACTAAAATATCTTTCTTGCTGGGGACACAGTAAGTGTAAAATCACATATAAACCCAGATACATTCCTAAGATTCTGGTGTCTAACAATCAATTTCCTTACCAAAGTTGTTTCCCTAGTGATATTTTGGGATATATTATACATTTTATATATAATTTCAATTTTTAAGCATCTGTGCTTTCAAAAACTATGATTGTGTTTTGCCTCCCTTTCTCTCTTCTGTCTAATAAGGAACACTTTCTAGAAAGGCTGAAAGCGTGTAAGATGTAAGCAGCTCTTCCAGGATTCCTGTACTTTAATCCAGGACAGCGTCACAAGGGCCAATGGGAGGACAGGTCTATAAAAAACTCAAAAACAATAATTAAACTGACTAAAAGTCAATCTACTTTTTATTGTCTCTATTTACTAGAAGTTACAAATATCAGTAATAAAATATTCCTCCTCCTCCCAAAAATATTCTCTTGATCTAAGTACAAAGGATTGCTGTGTTTACTGTTGAGCAGGTGGATCGCTCTCATCACCCCACCCTTGGAATAACACTGACCTTGGTGCACATTGTACACACTCAGACCAAAGAAAATTGTCATGTGTGGATGTTTAGACTGAGGTTCACATGGATGGCAGCAGAGAAGCCCATAAAAGACATTTAGGGAAATGAAAATAGAGACAGAGATCTGAGCTTGTGAAACAGGTAAGGATTCACAAAATTCAAACCATATCTTTATTCCTAAATACTTGCTGTGGTTGTAAAAAAATGGCAATACTTGTGAAAGACTGGAAACAATACATTTTGCACCAACAGATGCAATTGGTGAACTAAAGAGTACGGAACTTGGAACCAAAAGATTGATATTCACATCTCAGTTCTGTCACTTCTCGAGCTGTGTGCCCTTAGGCAAGTTCCTTAACTTCTGTGAGATTCACTTTCATCATTTGTAAAAGGAGAAGTTACCTATGGTCCTTTTAACCTTGCTACCTTCAATGATTCTATGGAACTCCACTTTCCCTGTGACTCCCGTTATGAAATTATCGATCTGTTCTTATAGACAACATCCATCCAATAACTTCAACTATGTTTAAAACTTTGAGAGAAGAAAGAATTAAGATGGAGTCTGGTTGGTCTTACAAAAATTACAGTGTACTTTTTGATTAATAGAAGATCATTTTCCTTTAATTCAACATCATACTAGATGTGGCTTTAACATTGTCACCTGAACCAGCCATGTTGTTTCCATCATAAAGTGTGGTTACACCTTGAGTAAGATAAAATCTTGAAGTCCTGAAACACACCCACATTGACATTAACCAACACACAGAAGATGAAAATGGCAAATGAAGTGTTGCCTTAATTAAACAAACTTCAAAAATAGTTAGTTTCTGTTTACTGGATTTCCATAAAGAATCATAAGAGTTATTTATTTTTTTGAGACAAAGTCTTGCTCTGTCATCCAGGCTGGAGTGCAGTGGTGCGATCTCAGCTCACTGCAACCTCCGCCTCTTGGGTTCAAGTGATTCTCCTGCCTCAGCCTTCCAAGTATCTGGGATTACAGGCGTTTGCCACCATGCTCAGCTAATTTTTGTATTTTTAGTAGAGACAGGGATTCACCATGTTAACCAGGCTGGTCTCAAACTCCTGTCCTCAAGTTATCCACCTGCCTCAGCCTCCCAAAGTGCAGGGATTGCAGGCATGAGCCACTGCGCCCAGCCCATACAGTTATTTAAATAAATAAACAAATAAATAAAGTTTGTAAGAAAAAAATGTATATAAATGCTTTTCACAATGTAGTCCTATTGATGTAAATGAAATTCTCTCTCATGCGGGCATACAACAGGAAGACCATTGCATTTTATTATTTTCTGTGATATCTGTCTACAGGTTTGAAAAAAAAAGTTCTTTTTAGAGATCGTGAAAAATAAAACTGACCTAAAAATTGTGATATTTAATATATTATAGAAGTAAAATTCTGCAGTAAATTTGAAACCATGGACCTAAAATATGAAGACAGGAATGCCATGTAACTTGAGGAGGCCAATAATTTCACCTCCCTGAGCCTCAATTATCCCAACTATAAAGTACAGATATGGAAACTAAATTCTCCTGCACCTAGACCTTTAAGACTCAAATGAACAGGAAAGCCAAATATCATTTATTATTTAAATTTAACCCTATATAAATAAATATAAGTAACATGGTAATGTAATCCCTTCTTTGATTTTTTGGTGGAAGGATAGCTCACTGGGGAGAGAGTAGGGGATGGGGACAGGATTGGTGGTAGTGGTGGTGGAAATGTTTATACTGCATTTATATCCCCCAAGATTTTCCACCCCTGGTAGTGTCTTCTCCCAGTTACTCAATCAATATACAATCAAATACTATTGAAAGTGCTGCTGTGAAGAGAATCTGTAACTATAATTAACATCTCAAATGATTTGACTTTAAGAGAGAAAACTTACCTGTGTGGGCCTGACCTAATCAGGCAAGCCCTTAAAAGAGATTAGGCTCCTCTTGAGAAACGGATTTGAAATGTGATTGGGATCGGACTCAAGAGAGATCTCCTGTTACTGGCTTTGAGAATGGAGCAGGCTGCATGGCAAGGAATGCAGGTGGACTCTAGGGATGTAGAGCAACTCCTAGCTGACATCCAGTAAGGAAGTGGGGACCTCAGTCCTACAACAGCAAGGAACTGAATTCTGTCACAACCGCATGAGCTGGGAAGAGGACCTCTAGCTCCAGGTGAGAAGGAAGCATGACTGACATTTTGATTTCAGCCTGTAGGTCCCTGAGCAAAGATCCTAGTCATGCTGTCCCCACACTTCTCACTACCAAAACTGTGAGATAAGTTGGTGTAAAGTCTTTAAATTTGTGGTAAAAATTGTCAGGGAACAAGATAAAACTCATAAATGGCTTGACTGCCATTTCTAAAATATCCTTCTAAAACACTAGAAATGTATTGCCATTTTCAGAAGGCTGCCTTCCCAAAAGGGTCATTTTCAGTGAAACTATAGTGCATTTCAAATGGATACTTGAGCAACATTAAACATTGCTATAAATTATGAACTGCTTAAAGCATACTGATGACAATATAAGCAGCCTTTCATAAAAGATGTTTATGTTTAAAGCAGAACACTAACGTGACTGAAGTGTAAATCTTCCAAACATAGGTTCTAGAAAGGATTGAAACCATTCATTAGTTTACTACACAGCAGAAATGTTACTATAATTTGCCCTATGTAGAGGACCAGCCTTGTGACTTTCAACAAATTATGTAGTCAGCTGACCCTTAGTTTTCTTATCTGTAAAATATCAATAACTGTCTCGTGTAGTACTATTTATTTTTTATAAAGTATTTACCTATGAGTATATACTTAAATAATTTTGGACTCTTATTAATTAACTGAATGTGCTTCCATAGTTATCCGTGGAAAGTAAGTGCTCCTACTACATCGTGTTACCTTCCAGATCAAATCCTAATGTCATCTATTTGAGGAGACTTGGAAGATTTTATTTTTAAATACAAATCTCTTTTGAGTTTAGTTTTTGATTTGAATTTTTGTTTGATTGTAGAAATGATAGAAATTGGACATCTCTGCTTAGAACGTTTTTTGTTTGTTCTTGAGACAGAATCTCAGAGTCTCACTCTGTCACCCAGGCTGTAGTGCAATGACACGATCTCGGCTAACTGCAACCTCTGCCTCCCGGGTTCAAGCAATTCTTATGCCTTAGCCTCCCGAATAGCTGGGATTATAGGCCTGTGCCACCCCGTCTGGCTAATTTTTGTATTTTTTGTGAAGATGGGGTTTCACCATTTTGGCTGGGCTGGTCTTGAACTCCTGGCCTCAAGTGATCTGCCTGCCTTAACCCCCAAAAGTATAGCGATTACAGGCATGAGGCACCACACCCAGCTAGAACATTTTTTAAATAAATAATTTTAATAGAAAATACATGCAGGTGATATAGAATTCAGGAAGTACAAGAGGATGTACAATGAAAGGTAAGGCTCTCTCCCATACCTGTTCTCCAGTTCCCTTTTCTGGAGGCAATCATTCACTAGTAACATTTATTTGTGTATCCTTCATAAGATATTTATTCATAAACACATTTGTATAAAAACATGCATTTTTACACAAATAAGATTTAATACCTGGTTTCTATGCTAGTATATTCCCTAACTTAGAGCTATTATTTCCTGCTTTTCAGGACCATTATTCCAGTGCAATATGTCACACTGTTTCACTTTGTGATAAAATGTCAGTAACAAGGCAGGAATATGGCTGAATTTAAACAGCCTGCGACCTTCTTTCACTTAGTCATTATTTATAAATTTTCTTTCCCTTTCAAAAAAATTAGGTACTTCTTGTTTTATTAAATATATTTAATAATAATTTTGGAATGGTCTAGTATTTTAAGAACAAAAGCCAAACCTTATAAGACATATATGTCTTTTAAGAATGTAATAAAATAACCTCTGGCCTTAGTCTTCCCCACCTGCTTTGTGTTAATGGAAACATTCATCTGAGTTATCTCAAGTTATTTCCAATTAGCAGTTTCCATGTAAACAAACAAACAAAAAAAAAGCTGGGCATAAAGAATATTCTATTTTGATAGTCTCTCAAGCCTTTATAACTGTCATGATTGTCTTGGTCTCTAATCAAAATTGCATAGTTAGTTCAATAGTTCATTTACTATTTTAGATTCAATGAGGACAGATTTATTTGGAAATGATTTTATCAGAATGTCTAGGCAGTTATTATAAAAACCAATTATAATTTGTTTTTGTAAAAAAATAGTTTCACAGAACTTGCAATATTCCAGGAGATATTAGAATTCTCATATTTACAAGTAACAATTCCAAGTGCTATATTGATTATATTTTCAAATATGTGTTATATATGGCTCCATTTTAGCAGCCTTAATAAAAGTGAGAAGGCCAGAGTAACACTCAAAACATTCCCATAACAATTTTAAAGAACTCTATGAGTTACAATGAGAAGTCTTTGCATTGAAAAATGCTTTGGCTCAGCACTCCTCTCCCCTTTCCACGGCATCCTTTGCAGCCACCCCTAGTCTGCAGAGGCGGCAGAAAGACAACAGATATTGAACTAGGAAGACACAGTACTGCCACCCTTCATTCAAGATTTCATCTAATAAAGGGAGATCACTTTACAACACTCAGGGAAGCAGACATTACTCAGACTGTGGCTAAAATCATCAGCAAGAAACTCTGCCAGGAATACCTCGGGGTAACATAAGGTGGTGCTGGGGTGTGTGTGTGTGTGTGTGTGTGTGTGTGTGTGTGTACACCTCACCTGTGTGTTTGTGTGTGTGTGTGTATGTGTGTCTATTTCAGTCACAGTAACGTTCTTCTAAATCATTGTTCTAGCTTGGGTAGGTCAGTAAAAAACAAACTATTCCTTTAAAAGTCTCAAGTCAGAACATTTGGATATTTTAATGTTAAGAGCAGAAATGGAGTGATGTGAAGACCAGATGGGAGATGCCACAAGTGGCTGAGGGTTAGACTCTAGTGCATCGTCATCAATCAGGGCAGACAACATCTGCCCCTCCACAGTCAGACAAACTTATCTACCTTTTGTGCAAATATCAAATTAGCATCCTAGGAAAGACACAGACGAAGAGCCACTTACGCCAGAAATCTTTTTATTAAAGATATCATGAATCTGGCATTATTCTTCAGAAAGGGAAATTAAAAATAAATGTTTGTATTACCTGGCAGATGTATTTAATTTCATTCTTTCAACAAGTTTTTTTGCTTACTTTTCTACAGGTCCCAGGCCCTCTGCTAGACATTAAGGATACAGAGATGAGTAAGACAGAGTATCTGCCCTCAAGAAACTCAGGAGAATGCAGAAGGAGATCCTCTAGGGTTAGGGGACACAGATATGCATATGACTAATGGCAGAGCAATAGTGAAAAAATTAGAACCCTTTTTCTCAAAGTGCTGTCATACTACAAAGGGGAGGGAGCAATCAGTAAGATGTGAGTGTGTCTGCCTATGAGAGAGAGAGAGACAGAGAGAGAGAGAGAGAAAGGTAGGGTAGCCTTAGTCAATTCTCCACAATTTAATTTGCCAAAAAGCAATTCACAGAAAGCCAAAATCACCATATAACCAATTTGACACATGCCCACTTTGTTGAAGTCAAAGAAATAATTTTCCAAACAAATGTGAAAACTAGCTAAATTTCTATAATTTAAAACTAACCAAAAACTGTCACTAAGAAAGAGCCTTTCTGAATATATGTATAATCTCTCTGAATGGCTTCTTCTATAAACATGTCCTCTGAAAAGCTCAGGTACCTGCTTGTGTAACTGGTCAGGGGATAGGAAGGTGGTGTGATGGGTAGGGCAAGACAAGGCCACGTGCTTGCTGGAAAGTACATGGTGAGGGCCTTTTGGAATGCCTCTCCGAGGACTTGAAGTTTTATACTAAGAGGCGCTGATTTAATATAATGCCATAACCAGGGACATTTTTACAATAAATAACATATGGAAGCTTCCAAAAAGATATTTGAAAACAACCAAATATTATCTGTGGCACCAGTAAAGCAGGACTATAGTCTCCTCACTGGGTTTAATGTTCATTTAAAATTAGCCTCTTTTTTTACTTCTCCTGTAAAGACTGCTTTTCTTTGTGAGTGTGAAAATTTATTCGACAGGAAAATCAGGTTAAAATAATTAAGTTGCTTAAAGAAATAGAGTACTCTGACAGACCTAACCTTGCAAATTCAAATATGTATACTTGTTAATTTAAAAATCATATATTTGAGTTATTATTTTATTAGAGTAACAAAATTCATATTCTAATTTTATACAAATTAAATCATTTTTCCAAGGAAAGAAATCATTAGTAAACAGTTAATACATTGTGTAATAGAGAATGCCTGAGTGTGTATCATGTGAATTAGCAGTTTTTAAATTGCTACTATCAATGAAATACTATATTACAGAAAAATTGGAGAGAGAGTATAGGTGTAAAAAATTACAAAACATTTCATAAATAAGAATAATTTTCAATAGTAAAAATTATTTTCTATACTTAGAAAAGTAAGAATAATGTGATTAACCAAAATACTCTGGATAACTATATCTCCCCAGATATATTTATCCCTAAATTCAGTATAATTTCAACAATACTTTAAAAATAGAGGTGGATGAGTTGATTTGAAAATTTATATGAAACAAATATTATAATAGAGTAAGAAAAATAGTTGAAAACAACAAAAATTGTGTTACTGCCCTACCATCAAATATACTATGAAGCTACAGTAATTAAAGCAATGTGGTGAATACTTTTTAAAACTGGGTCAATAATGAAAACACAAAGTTTAGAAACAAAACAATGTTTTTATTTTCCATTTTGTAATTTTGGTAAAAAATATATAATTTGCCATTTTTACCATTTTGTAAGTGTATAGTTCAGGGGTTTTTAGAACATTCACATTGTTCTGCAACCATCACCAACATCCATCTCTGGAAAATTTTTATCTTCTCAAGCTGAAACTGTGAACCTCATTAAACAATGACTCTCCATTCCCTCTTTACCCCAGCCACCAGCAACTACCATTCCACTTTCTGTCTCTATAAATGTGACTGTTCTAGGTACCTCATATTTATTAGACAGGGTTCCCTAGAGGGACAGAACTAATTGGAGATATATATATATATGTATTATTAGAGTAACAAAATTTATATTCTAATTTTATACAAATTAAATCATTTTTTCCAAGGAAACATTAGTAAGATTATTAGTATATATATATAAAAAATATAAAATACATATGAGTTTATTATATATATATTAGTTAACTTACACTATCAGAAGGTCCCACAATAGGCTGTCTGTAAGCTTGAGGAGCAAGAAGAGCCAGTCTGAGTCTCAAAACTGAAGAACTTGGAGTCTAATGTTTGAGGGCAGGAAGCATCCAGTACAGGAGAAAGATGTAGGCTGGGAAGCTAGACCAGTCTTGCCTTTTCACATTTTTCTGCCTGCTTTATATTCACTGGCAGCTGATTAGATTGTGCCCACCCAGATTAAGGATGGGTCTGCCTTCCTCAGCCCACTGACTCAAATGTTAATCTCCCTTGGCAACACCCTCACAAAGCCACCCATGATTAATACTTTGCCATCCTTCAATCCATTCAAGGTGATACTCAGTATTAACTATCACATCATATAAGTGGAATCATACATTATTTGTCTTTTTGTAACTGGCTTATTTCACTTAGCCTAACGTTCTCAAGTTTTATCCATGTTGTAACATGCACCAGAATGTCTTTCCATTTTGAAGTCGAATAATATTCCATTGTCTGTATAGACTACATTCTGTTCATCCATTCATCTGCCAATGGATACTTCAATTGCTTCTACCTATTGGCTGTTGTGCATTATGCAACTATGAACAATGGTGTGCAAGAATCTGTTCAGGTTTCTGCTTTCATTTCTTTTCAGCACATATACAGAACTGGAATTGCTGGATTATATAGTAATTCTATGTTTAATCACTGACAATGCTTTATGAATATATGAAACAGTTAGTATTCATAAGATGTAAAATGCTCCTACAAATCAACAAGATACCTAATCCAATACAAAATAAAAAATACAAATTTCCAATACAAAATGATTAAAACAAAGACATTCATCCTGAACAAAATTTATTTTTGTCTGTCAAATTAGCAAAACTTAAGAGATTGATATTATTCCTTATTGTCAAAGTTGTGATAAAGGGCCCTTCCAAATATTGATGAGAGGGTAAGTTGTTGCTAAAGCCCTTGGTAGCAAGCAATTTAGCAGTAGCCATCCAAATCGCAACATGTATTAGCTTTTATTCAACAATCCTACTTCTAAAGTTCAGATTATAGACATAATGATCATGTGTATACACAAAGTATTTTTGCTGTTTGTAAAAGGGAAAAAAAAACCCTTAAAATTAAGGGATTAAATAATGGATGATACATTATAAAATTAAATGTAGCCACAAAAAAAGAATGAAATAGACCTATAAGAAGAATGCCAAGGTATGACAAAGTGAAAAAAAGCAAGGAAAAAAAATTGTGATTTCATTTACATGACCATGTTTACATGATATATGTAAAATACATGCATATGTATTGATATAACCAAACTCAACAGTGTTACCAGAGGGAAGGAGAGTAGGAGTGAGGAGAGGTGGATAACTGTCAAGTTTGGTAAGATATACACTGTTTGAACTTCCTACAATGAGAATGTACTAATGTATACTGTATACAATTTTTACAATGTTATTGAGGAAAATTACATACAATAAACTGCACACATTTAAATTGTTAAATCTTATCAGTTTAGACAGATATATATATATGTATACATATATATATACACCCATGAAATTACCACTGCAATTAAGGTAACAAATCATGAAAATTTTTTAAGTCATTGAATTCCTATGATCTCTTAAATATATAGATATCACAATAAAATGACTTAGCTTTACTAATAAACCGTATCCAGAAAGAGCAAAAAACATCCTTCCCTTTGACCTTCCCTTAACCTCAAACTCGATTCTATTTACACTGAGTATGGAGACCACCAAAAGCTGTCCTCTCACTGATGCCATATGTCATTCTAAGATGTGTTCTAAAAAGCATTAACCTTCATATTTGCTGGATTTCTATAATTCCGTGGCCCTCTTCTGGATAACAGTCTCCAAAAGAGTAAAATAAATGGGTAGCCTAGGACCTTACAGTTCAACGGATTATAGAAATAGCCTAAGTTCCTGTGCACACGCACAAACACAAACACAAATCTTTTCTAAAACATGCCTGAGAAATAGCCATGTATACCAATGGCTAGACGGCTTAAGCAATTAGAGCTAGTGCAATTTTGTTTATGTAAATCAGGGTTATATCAGCCTCAGCACTATTCACATTTGGGGCCAGATAATTTTCTCTTGTAGGGGACTGTGCTGTGCATTGTAGGATGTTTAGCAACATTTTTGGCCTCTAACCACTAGACGCCAGTAGCCAGCCCTCATCCTGGATTGTTACAACCAAAAATATCTCCAGATGTTGTCAAATGACAATCCTCCCCCTCCCAGTTGAGACCCACTTGTATAAATTGATGCTGAAAGCTAATCCTCAAGATTAATTCTTATGTGGAATATTTCAAATCAAGTTTATTCATATTTTTACCTTTAACCAGCATTCACTTTCAGTAAGTACATGGGAATAGTAGAGAAGTAGTTTATGCCATGTTGCAACACAAAAGATACTGACTGTTGAGTGAGGTATAAATCCAAAGGCAGCACTGAAAAGTAACACCAATTTGACTCCTGGTCAGGGATGCCTGTTCTGCACTTCCCTGCCATTTTGGCCTTAACAGAGTATTAACGAACTAACCTGGAGAACTCCAGTCCTTATACTCTCTCTGCCTATTCTGTCTTTGATTTCAAGTTAATTATAAGAGAACAGAGCAACCAAAGAATTAATGAGTCATTTACACTTAACTTTGATATGAAAATTATCATTCAATGACTAGATGTTGGCATTTAGTATTTTCTTGGACTCCATTCAGGAAAATGGAAGAATGTTATCAAGTGTAGCATAAACCTGTTTCACATTTCCTTAAGGTATCCTTTAAAGATTCTTTTTAAGGCTGAGTGAGGTGGCTCACGCCTGTAATCCCAGCACTTGGGGAGGCCAAGGTGGGTGTATCACCTGAGGTCAGGAGTTCGAGACCAGCTTGACCAACATGGTGAAACACTGTCTCTACTAAAAAGTACAAAAAATTACTGGGCATGGTGGTAGGTGCCTGTAATTTCAGCTACTCAGGAGGCTGAGGCAGGAGAATCGCTTGAACCCAGGAGGCAGAGGTTGCAGTGAGCCAAGATCATGCCATTGCACTCCAGCCTGGGCGACAGAGCAAGACTCCATCTCAAAAAAAATAAATAAATAAGTAAAAAATAAAATAAAAAGATTCTTTTTAAAACAGGATTTCCAGTTCTATTCTTTTCTTACCATGTGACTAATGCAGAGAGTAGAGGTGATATATATACATATATATCATATATATATCATATGTGTATATGTATGTGTGTATATATGTATATATATATACACACACAATATGTGGAATTTAACATCCTTCCTTCAAATAAGCCCTTCTACTTTTAACCAAAATGAATAATAAATGGCATCCATAAAGATTTGATAATGTAATCATTGAAGGAATAAAGAGTAGCTAGCCAATTATTTAGTGTTTGGGTAATGTAGCTGCAGATTTAATGACATAGCTTAATGAGGGGTGCTTGAAAAGTTTGATTGTTTCCTAGTGAGCTGAGTTACATGACTTCCCTGAAAACTAGAGTTTATATTGGATTTATTGTCAGTTCCAGTTAAAGCAAAATACAGAACCAATAATAGATATGTCCATAATGGGAAATATATGTTAGTGAGTTCTTAGTTTTAGTGAGTTCTTAGCTATATATGACCTGACTTTTAAAATAAATTAAAATAATCTCTCATACTCAACTATTATGAATAATATTATAATATAAATATAGCATCCATATACTCTTTGAACACTCTGTGGAAGGCACCATGTTAAGTTGCTCATATATATTAAATTAGTATATCCTTAAAGTTTCTCAAATGTTATTCCCTCAGCTATGGTGACGTTGGGGAGATCTACAATTTCTCTAAGTCTGAAGCTCCTCATGTGTAAAATGGGAATAACAGTAGTACCTTTATCATTTGGATGATTATGAAAGTTAAATATTTTTGGTAGTAGGGATAAGGTTAAGAGCAATGGTTTAGTATAGTGTTTAATTGAAATAATAATATTAAGTGTCTTCATGTAATTTCTAAGTATAACTATTATATTACAATAGCCTTTTCTGTAAAATTATGTGAATATAAGCATATTGTTTCATTACCACACAGTATTATTTTGAAACAGTGTCCCTGTGGCAGGTTATTTTAAAAAATACTTATAATAATTTCTTTTTCTTTCTTTTTTTTTTTTTTTTTTTTTGAGAAGGAGTTTTGCTCTTGTCACCCAGGTTGGAGTACAGTGGCACCATCTCAGCTCACTGCAACCTCTGTCTCCCAGGTTCAAACAATTCTCCTGCCTCAGCCTCCCAAGTAGCTGGAACTACAAGTGCACACTGCCACACCTGACTAATTTTTTGTATTTTAGTAGAGACGGGATTTCACTGTGTTGCCCGTGCTGGTTACAAACTCCTGAGCTCAGGCAATCTGCCCACCTCAGCCTCCCAAAGTGCTGGGATTACAAGTGTGAGCCACAGTGCCCGGCAATAATTTCTTCTCAAATTTATGCGTTTGGGAAACACCCTCTCACACTGACTCTCGGCTTAACCGTGTACCTTGCTTTGGCCAATGGGAAAATAGCAAGTCTGACACAAACGGAGAAAAGAATTTTCCCAAGAGCAGCAAGAGAGGGCAAGCCCCAGATGCTCAAGCAAATGCTCTCTTGCTGCTCTTGGGAAAATTCTGACCACCTCCATGATAATAAGCCCTGTCCAGCCTCTGGATGATAAGTGGGACATGCTGCAGTTACTTCAATTGTCCCTGCCAACAGGCAGCCAACTATTAGACATGTGGATGAGATCACCAGCCCCTAGTTGACTGCAGGAACCAAGACCCATCACAACAGGACTGAGGCCAAATTGCTTACCCTCAGAATAATAAACAAATAAAATTATTGTTGTTTTCTGTCACTCAAATTTGGAGTGGCTTGTTACACAGCAAAAGCTAACTGATACTATTCCCATAGACAACATAAATAAGGGTTTTAAAAAATCATAATTCAGGATGTAGCTAATAGTCTAAATTTACATTTCCAAATAAAAATTTTGGCTTACTAATACAATATTGTCAATAACATTATATAATAATTCAGCCAATAAAATGAAACCAGTTCTATTTGGCTTTATACTCAGTGGTAAACATTGGACAGCGATATGACATAGAAAGGTAGGATCCTCCTCTTCACAGAATAACAATGCTAGCAAAGCTCTATCTTTTGTACTAACTTCAATATAGTAAATGATGGCATTTTTCAGTGCTGTGTTTAGAGATTCTAAGGCCATCTCTGATTTTGATGGGGGTGGGAAGTACATACATGTCATGTATTTGCAAGCCTTCCATAGATTAGATACACCCCTGGAACTTTTTTGCTCATAAAAAAGTATTCACTGTTTACTTTGCATTGTCCATCTATCTACAGAGTTGACAGGTAAGACATATTTTTCATGAACTGGCAACTTTTTAAACAATTTTAATTCAAGTTGTGAAACCATTATGGAAATACTGCATACTTGTCCTCATTGAAAAAGTAGGCTTTGTTTTTAAGAGTGCAGCCCTGTGGCAATCTCATCCCACTAGCACAGCTAGGCAGGCCACTACAGTGGCCTTGTTCCCTCCCCAAGTAGAAGTGTTACCGCCACAAGAATTAACAGCCAGAAAGAAGGCTCATGATGAAGCCTGCTAATGTCTGTTAGTTCACTCAGACCAAATTGCCTGGGGGATGCTTGCACTCTCTACAGGATAGCCAGAGCCAAGGCAAGAAAATAAATGCACCAAAGAGGTGAAGAAGCAAAATGAATCCTGACCTATGTACTTTAAACCACGAGTTTCTTCCCTTTCACCAGAACTCTTTAATTCCAATGTCTGTTCTAACCAACCAGTATGTGATTGTTTTCTGTTACTATTATAAGCATCTTAACTAAAGGTACCACATACGAAACTTCTTTTGTGTTCTCTCATAGTTCCAAATAATCCCCTTCAGAATAGCTTTTATGATAACTATCAAGTCTTCATTAGGTACCAAACACTATGGTAGCACTCTACATAAATTAACATAAAATTAAACATTATAATAATTCCAAGGTAGGTAGAATCCCCTTTTCACAGATTTAGGAACTGAATCTTAAAGAGCTAGAGCCATTTGCCTAATGTTCTACTGCAACTAGGTTGTGGAGCCCATTTTGGAGCCCAGATCTTTGTGACTGCAATGGTAATGTGCTTATCCACTGTGCATCACTGCCGCCCAGCATTCAAATGCAGTTCCATGTGTGCATGATGTGTTCATTAAAGACATGGACTTGGATACAAACTCCCACATTAGCACCTTTAGTATAGTGATCTTAAGGAATTTTCTTAATCTCTGTGGGCCTCAGTTACCTCATTGGCAACATGCTTTCCACACAGAGTCCCAGAGAGATAAGGATGACTTTCTCAAAATAATATAATTAGAGAAGTGTTTATCAAACTGATTATCTACAAAAGTGTGGTGTAAGTGTAAAGGACAGCACTATATGTGGTGAAGGAGCCTGAGCGTGGTAGTATCGGGCTGTTACCACTCGTAGTGTAAAGAGAAAAGGGAGTGAGCATGAGAGATCCTGAGACTAAAGCCATCTTGAGAAGACCTGTAACTTTCAGGAGAAGGTCCCAACCTGACCCAGGCAACATCACAATGAAGGGATCAGGAAGTGATCAGCCCCCATTCCTCTCTCCTGTCTCCCTCTGATCTCCAATCTGTGCCTCCCCATAGCCAAACCCACACAAACCACAGGGAAAGAAGCCCCACTGTGGTAGTTCACATAGGCCCACCTCCTGCAACAGAGAGAAGGAGAAGGATTGAGATCAGAATTACAGGGGCAAATGGAAGGAATTGGGTCACATACTGGAATAATAATACCGCTTTGTGGAGTTTTAATAATGATTAAACAAGCTAATGAATATAAAACACAAGAAATTGCATCTAGTACTCAATAAATATTAGCTATTATTTTAATTAATTTATTCATCTATTTAATAGAAGTTTATTGGGAACTTACTATGTTCTAGGCACTGTGGACATGAGCTCTGTCCAAAGGAAGCTTATAATGTAGTCAGGTTCATATGAGTTAGGCAAAAAGGAGAAATCTCAGAAGGAGCCTTCATCATCTCTACAGCTGTTTTTAAGGCATGTCTGGAAAGGTCAGGAAAACTAGTGTAATAAAGAGGTTTTTTTAAAAAAAAAAATTAATCTGTATTTTTGGTAGAGATAGGGTCTCACTTTATTTCCCAGGCTGATCTCAAACTCCTGGTCTCAAGCAATCCTCCCGCCTCAGCCTCCCAAAGTGCTGGGATCACAGGCGTGAGCCCCTGCGTCCGGCCAGAGAGGTTTTATTTTTTAAGTGGCCCTTAGAATCTTGTTGGACAATGACACATTCTAATGGGAAAAGTAGCCACAAAGGTTTAATCAGTAACAAAACCGCAGCTGTCAGAAGAAGGTGTGGTGTGGAGTACAGCATGGTGTTTGCCAGGACAATTTATCTTCTGGCCCAGCCTTCAAGAACTTTGGACTGAGTCCTGCAGTGATGAAGATGGGAAAGCTGTAAGGAAACAAAAGCTAAAGCCTCATAGGTGCTGGAGTCTTAAGAGTAACTGAAAATAGAGACAGACATTCATCTCCATTTTGCAGAGATAACCTACCATGTTTCAGCTGTGGCAAATATGGTGCTGGAAAGTCCACAATAAGAGCGTAGCAGAGGCACAAGCCACAGAGCCTTGTTCCCCCACCAAGTGGAAGGAGCAAAGGATGACAGTGAGGGACTCCACGGTACTCACCAATGTAGGACTAATAAAGAAACAGTGCCAAAGCTACATGCTGACAGACCAGATGTGTTTGTTGGTTCCTACTGATCTTCAGGGGAACTCCCAGAAATACATAGGACATATAGGCTACTGCAAGAGTCTGGGGATGGTCTGATGAGCATGCAAGAGAATTATAGAGAGAGAGTTTAGAGGAGAGAGTAAACAATCCACTTTCATTGCCAGAGGTCTGAGAAAACCACCCTTGGGAATGTGGTCTTTATGCCATAAGCAACTGAAAATTTTCAAAGGGGAAATGATGAAGGGGAGAAGTGAGCTTGATGAATATACAGTGCCAAAGTGAAGCAAGAAGGAACCAAAGCAAGGGAAATTACTCCGGGTTTACTGTAACAGCTTGCTAATAGAAAATAAATGCACATGATGTCAGTTTTAGCTGTCAAACACTCATGAATAACATGGCTATCGGAGCTACCATTTATTTAGCACTAGGCTCAATGAGGCATAGGATGTATATATAGCTTTTTCAGCAGCCCTGTGGAATTGATATTTTTATTTCTGTTTTACACATAAAGACACTACAAATCAAGAGAGATGTGGCCCAAGCTCCACACATGTGGTTGTTTTGAAGTTAAATCATGCTCTTAATCACTATAGGTCCAAAAATTCTGCTAACAAATAATTAGAGAGAAATTTTAAAAACTTTTAGTGAGGTCATTGCTTCAAAAGAGACCATGCACTCTGAATAAAAACATTTTTTCGTTGTGACAGTAGTTATAAAATTTGCCCTTATAATTCTCTTCACCACTGGAGGCTGTTAAGAATAACCCAGGAAAGAAAATGAAAACCCAAACACCATTCTCATTAGCATGAGAAAGCAAATACATATATTTGAGAGACTGAGTTGAATTATGACCTCAAATTAGTAGGTTTGTGTTGACATGAGCATTGACAGCAGCATGCTGATGTCGCTATGAGTGCTTACGTGTGTTTCTCCTTCCCAGAGGAGAGAGAGTCTTCTCTAGGCCCAGAACACAGTAGGTGCACAGTCAGTTTTCATAAGGGAATAAGTGAAGACATTAATAAGTGAATGATCTTTCTTCAAGTTTAGAAGTAAATCACCAAAAGGAATGCTAGCAGCCTTTTTCCCAGAATAAACACTCAAAATCCTTATTGATTAGATTTAAATCATAGTGGGTCCTCAGAAATACCACTGGGAAACATACTTGTCTGTGATGTTCCTGTGCCCCCACATCATCTCCCACCCCTTCCGTGTGCCCCCAGTGCTATCACACTGACCTCCGGGTCCTTGGATTTTGGGCAGATGGTTTTTCTTAACCACACATTTTTTTCCTCACCTGCTGACAGGCTCACTCAGTGCTGAACAGCACAATCAGAACTATTTGATGCTGACTGTGTGCTCAGGAACAGTTCAAATCAAAGCTATTTTATCCACTAGGCACTGTAGTGCCACAGAGGCTATGAATTTTTCAAGAGCTAAATATGCATGAGAAAATGTGTTGGCTTTACCTGTTAAATTAATGTATAAATGTACAAATATAAAATGTAGCATTCTATTAATTTTACTTCTTATTAAATTTAGTGGTTTTATATTGTTCAACTTATGGGCCTGTTTTTAGATGTAAAAAGAAAAAGAGAGAAATAATACCAACTAATACATATAGAGGGAATGATAACAGAAGATCACCCTTTTGGATTCCCTAATGTAATAAACAACTCAGGCAAGGATCATCCATGAATGCTACAATCATCAGATAAAAGATTATTAGGATAACCTCGGTATATTTTTTCATATTTTTTCCAATGTACTGACCCCTGCTATCCATCACTGCCCATTACTTAATGATTGCAAAAGGGAAAAATGTACCTTTATAATGGAGAGAGCTGGGGTTACCATGCTTGGCAAGTAGTCAAGCTATTGGTCTCTGATACAACCTGCAATGAGCTTTTGTCTACTGTGATACAATATGAAATTCACATCACTGTGATGTAGTATCCCAGAAATGTTGAAACTGAACTTAGTCAAGGATCTAGACCTAACTACCAGTTGATAAGATATATAAAGGAGATGGAGGCTATCACCATGAAGAAATAAACGAACTCAGAATGGAAGCATCCTAAAAGATTTGAGCAAGTCAATGTCATGAAGAGAAAAATGGTTTCATATTAAAAGATAAAAATGGTCATGCTCAACACAATACTAAAATTTCATTAATCCTGGTTCAAGAAATCAGCTGCAAAAGACATCTGAAAATGGACCAGATATAAGATATATTTAAAGAATTTTCATTAATTTTCTTAAGTGTAATAAAGGGACTATGATTATGTAGGAGATGCCTGCTGATGATTTAAGGATTTTACGTTATTATATTGGCAAGTTTCAAATATTTCAGCCTAAAAAGAAAAATATATTCATATTTGTTGGTATGGATAAATATAAAAACAAATATGGAAAAATATAAACAACCCTTCACCTCCAGGTGAAGGGCATAAAGGTGTAAATTAAACTATTTTATCAGTATATGTGTTAAAAAAAATTCGTAATAAAAAGTTGGAGAAAACTTTCTTTGCTTATACGAAGCCTCACCAAAACATTAATATTTATAAAAATGTTATTGCCTTGGAAAGAATGTATAAATTTGACTATTACTTCAAACAGATTTCAATGTAAGCATAGTGATTTCTGAGATACCACAAGCAATGTAAGTTCAATAAGTTATTAATACTAATTTTAAAAGCACAGTCATAAAAATCTTTTCAATATTTTACAGCATAAAAAGATATTTAATGGAGAACATGTGAGATTGAACCTATAAATTAAAAGGTTCTTTTGTCCTGTGATTTTCTTAAAATGCATCTGGTTCAAATTGGACTTGATTATGCAGCACTACTTCCAACCAATTGAAGCCTGTCACACTCCTGTCCTTTGGATTTCCAATATATTAATATCACATCTATTACTAGTACTTATAATATCTATATGCTAGGCACTGTTCTTTACAAGTGTCATCTTGTAAAGTTCTTTACAAGTCAGAAGTTCTTTACAAGTGTCATCTCACCTAAACCTCATAAAATCTCTGAGAGTTCAGTACAACTGTTGTGCCATTTTACAGGGAAGAAAAACTGTGGCTTCAAGTGTAATCAAGTTGCTCAACATCACTCTGATAGTCCATAGTAGAGCTGGAATAAAGGTCTGCATCTACCTGACCCTAAGGCAACTATGCATTGCCACTGGAGGGCAGAGAGAGTCAAAGGCACCTGGTGTGTTCACCAGCATACAGAAACTACTAATAGTTGGAATTTTCAGGTAAGAAAGAGAGTCTGTGGTCAGGGAGAAAGATGGACATTTTGGAGCTGGTATCTTTTCATCATGCCACTTGATTCATACCTTGGGACACACTGACACTTCACAACAGAGAGCTGGCCCAGATCAAAAATAGCACAGAGGAAAATGCAATCTAAATTTAGAGCTCTTCAAAAGCATCCCATTTTGTGAGTGTTGAAGGAGGAGTTGTTCCCAAAAGAAATGACCAACATTCTACAAACATAGACGCATGGCACTAATCTTGTCATTTCCCTGTTCATGTTACTTAGTGAATTATTATAGCCTGTAGAAAAACAAAAATTTAAGTAGAATTACCAGAAAGTTTGGAATCAATGGAGACAAGCTGTGGCCAAGAGGCTGCCAGTTTGTTTCTGATGCTATCGCCACTAGCCCTGGCATTGGCATCCCCTGGACCCTGGATACTTGACTGCTGGGTTCCTCTGTAGCGGGTCACTCAGCCATATGCCACTGGACTCTCAATTCTGCTGCAATCACTGCAAGATCATCACTGTCTCTTGGGCCTTTGCCTTGATTAGTCAAGAATCCCAAGTCTCAGTGGGAACATTAAATCACGATCCCAATTTCTATCTGCTAGGGAACAGGGAGAAGGTTCATCTGTTTAAATGTGGTATGTGGGTGTATTAGTCAGGGTTTTTTAAAGAAATAGAACCAATAGGAGATGTGTGTGTGTGTGTATGTCTGTGTGTGTGTGTGTCTGTGTGTAGAGATTTATTACAAGGAATTGGCTCATGCCTTTCCTTATAATACTTCACCTTTCAATACTATGAAAGGTGAGAAGTCCCAAGCTTGGCAGTCCCCAAGCTAGGGATCCAGGAGAGTCGGTGGTACAGTTGTGTCTGAGTCTGAAGGCCTGGGAACCAGGAGAGCTAATGGTGTAAGTTCCAGTTCCAGGGAAGAAGACTAATCTCTCAACTCAAGCAGTCAGTCAGGAGGTTTTCCCTCTTACTCAGCCCTTTTTGTTCTATTCAGGTCTACACTTGATTAGATCAAGTCCACCCACGTTAAGGATGGCAAATTGCTTCATTCATTCTACTAATTCAAATGCTATTCTCAGCTAAAAACATCCTCACAGACACACCAAGAATAATGTTTGACCAAATGTCTGGGCGCTCCATGGCACAATCAAGTTGACATAGCCCTCATAATAGGCCTAAGGTTATTTATTTTTGATTACTTGTCAAAATTTTCTATTCATCCACATAGACTTTATGCATCCTTGCTTTTTTTTATTATTATTTTGCCAGAAAAGTTCTTTAATTGTGCACACCCAGGAGTGTGTGTGTGATTCTTTTGTTTGCTAGAGGGGGTAAGGGGTGGAGGTGTCAGTTCCAGCTTCTCCACCCATCAAGTGTCCCAATCTGGCTACTATATCCAACCTTTACGGCTATAACTGGGACAAGCATCTGAGTGGAACTCCAGAACTTCCCACCTGCTCACCACTCTGCCTTTGATTTCTCTGTTTTTACTGTGATCTAAAGAGTTCTCTGTATTTTGAGTTCAGAAAGGTATTGTTGAAACTTTAGCAACTGTTACCTTTTATCTAGCATATTCTTTGTATTAGAACTTTGGTACCTCATAATTGGATTTTGTTGCTAAAAATCTTCACCTTATATTTTAAAAACTTTTTTTATATTTAAGGCAAATATTAGTGATACTTTATTTATATAAAATAACATATTTACTTTTAAAATAAACTTATTTTAAAACAGAAACTAATCGTCAAAACAGGTGTTACCTAGACATGACAAATATCAGAAGACTAACAGATAAGGGGGAAACACCTATCTAACACACTGGCTGAAACACAGCAAGCCCACAGTAAGTATTTGATGAATGAGAAAAGAAGAAAAACTACTACTCGCTTATCAAAAGTTTTTCCTTCTTCATCAATTGTATATGCCTTAAGACCAGTGCTATCTAACAGAAGAATTTTCTGTAATGTTAGAAAAGTTATTCTGTGCTGTCCAAGATGGTAAGTACCAACCCAGCCACATGTGACAGTTGAGCATTGGAAATGTGCCTACCGTTACTAGGCAACTAAATTCTTAATACTATTTAATTAGTTTAAATTTAAATGTATATAGCCACATGTCACTAGTGGCTACCATACTGGACAGTGTAGTTCTAGAAGATCACATTTCCACCTACACATTAAATCACCTAAAGAGTTTCAAAATATGTCAAAGCCCAGATGCCATTCTAGACCTACTAAATTAGGACCTCAAGCTGCTGTACCTAAGCATTGGGCTTTTTTGTTGTTGTTGCTTTTGTTTGTTTACCTTTTAATTATGGGAAGTTTACTTTTTCTTTCTTTAAGTTGTCTTTTATATTTTAAAAAAATAAACAAATAAGAAAAATATTGTCTACTAGGTGCAGAATCCAGTCTCATCTCCTTGGTAAAATCCATGGAAAATCTGATTTCTTACTCAAGACCTATGCCCTTGTGGTAAATCAATTGACTAGATTAAACATATTTCCAAATGAACTTCTTATGATTTCAGTTTTTTCACTTGATCAATTTGAATACTGATGGTTTTGCTTCTTGTAGGTCATTTAACTCTCACATATCCTCTGTGAGATAGGCAGAACAGAACAAAATATTCTATGGAGGAAGATTCATGTGGCAGGTGAGGGGCAAAATTAAAAGTCAGGCCTTCTGGTGGCTAGTGCAGTGTTATTTTTATTCCACAGTGAGGCAAACAGCTATTAGAGCAAAATAAATTAATACAGTGTTAAGGCTGGAAGTTCTTTCCTGTCTTCTGTTTACATTTACCATTCTAAATATGGAGACTGGAAAACACATTTCCAAATCTATTTAAGGGTAATGTTTTATAAATAGAACACTGGTGTCTAATGTTATATGTTTAGTTAAACTTGATTTTACTCAGTCAAAAGTAGGAAATCCTGGATCTATCAAAAATAAACAGGTATACATTGAAAATGTATATCAAAAGCTATAAACATGGTCATTCCCTTCAATCCAGTAATCCTGGGTCTTGAAATCTGTCATAAGATGCAACCAGAGATCAATTAGTAAAATAGTATATATAATTAATTATTTCATTACAGAGTTATCTAAAGTCTTAGAAGCATAGTTATGTTCAACAATAGGGGAAGAATCAAATACATGATAATGTATCCTTACAATGAAATATTATGCTGTAATTCAAAAAATCTCACGTTTTAATACCAACTAATGACACTAGAAATTGTTTGTATTAATGTTAAATGTTAAAAAGATACAAAATTTTATATAGTACAATAACACACATGCGTGTAGAATTTAAAAGGACCAAAAGTAAAGTTTTAGAGCAGCAGAATTTCTTCATCCATTCTTAGCAGGTATAAGTTAAAATAACAACTTTAAAAATAGTTTGGTATTTTGAGAAAAACATGAGCACACTCTTTGATCCAATAATTCCACTACTAGGTATGCCCTGCAGAGTTTTGCTTTTTAAACTGAGTTTTGATGAATGAATAGGTTTTGAAAATCAATTTAGTATGTAGCAAGTAGCATTATTTTTTAATAAATCAGTGTGCATAAAAACATACTAAGGGATAATATTTTCTCATGAATTACTTGTTTCAGTTATCCACACACATATGTATGTTTCAGCGTTGTGACATAAAATATATTACTTTGGCCATGATTAAGTGAGTTTTTAAGCCTTTGAAACTCTTGTACATATGCCCTAAGAAAGGAATCTTACCAGCATACAAGTATGAAATGTTCATAATGACTCAAAACAAACTTCAAATTCCACTAATAGTGGAAGAGTTTATACAATATTTAGTATATTTGTCCCCCAACTCGCTAAACACCAATAAAGACAGTAATTGTAACAACAACAATGACAAATGTGCCCATACATTTTCAAACACCCCTCTGCGGAAAAGGGGATGTTACCATCCTCTATTGACAATTCCAGGCTAATATTTTGTAAGCACTCAACTATTACTTGTTGAATAAATTATTAACTAATACATAGATAAATAAAATAGTTTGTGCCTGTGCTGATAAGAACTACCGATTTCTAATGATTAACAGGATTGAATTAGACTAAAGCGTGATTGGACCCTGAGTTTTGCAATGAAACTTATGGCATTATTTGTTAAATTTCTGGAAGAGTTCTTTATTCAACCACCTTTTCAGTTGTTATTCAAAAAATATTTATCTAGCGTTCACCATGAATTAGCTCTTCCAAAGGATAGTCAAGGTTCTTGGCCTCAAGAAGTTTACATTCTACAGAAAACCTATTAACTGAGGAGCACATGTATGGTAGGATTTTCCTCTTCTGCATATAGTAAATAGTGTTCTTCACATACTATTCTATACCCAGCCTCACTTCATCCTTTCCAGTTGCTCATGTAGAAGAAGAAATCAGAGAACCTGTCTTTTCCAAGGTCTACAAGTAGGAAATCAATGCAAGCTAAGCAGTTTAAAGCATCTCATTTTTCTGGTCCAACATGGCGGCACCCAGCGGTGATGTGAATTGTGAGGTGTTTCGTAAGTTCCAGGAATTATTCAAGGTGATGAGGAACATTGATAACAGAACAGTACATGAGTTAAACACTATGGTTCCCACAGCTTCCTTTGCAGGGAAAAAAATTGATGCCAGCCAAACCTATAAACCATTTTATGAGTTTTTGATAGCAGCTCATGCCAGTAGGGAAAGAGCCATAAAACAATTGTATAGTCCAGACCTCAGCAGTAGTAAAAAACTTCCAAGAGGAGAAAGATAAAAATTTGGATGATTTAACATTACTAAAGCAACTTTAAAAAGAGCAGAAAAAGTTGAAATGGATGCAGTGAGAACCGAAGAAGAGTGGTAAATGAAAAGATCTGGAAGATATTTAACAAATACTGCCAAATTCACTTCAAGCCTCCAAATGTGTCTGGAATTGGTGGGTTCTAGGTCTCACTCACTTCAAGAATGAAGCTGCGGACCCTTGCGGCGAGTGTTACAGTTCTTAAAGACGGTGTGTCCGGAGCTTCTTCCTTCTGGTGGGCTCGTGGTCTCGCTGTCAGGAGTGAAGCTGCAGACCTTCGTGGTGAGTGTTACAGCTCTTAAAGGCAGCGCGTCTGGAATTGTTCGTTCTTCCCAGTGGATTCGTGGTCTGGTTGGCTTCAGGAGTGAAGCTGCAGACCTTCGCAGTCTCGTTCGCTTCAAGAGTAAAGCTGCAGACCTTCCCGGTGAGTGCTACAGCTCATAAACGCAGCATGGACCCAAAGAGTGAGCAGCAGCAAGATTTATTGCAAAGAGCAAAAAAACCAAGCTTCCACAGTGTGGAAGGGGACCCTAGCGGTTTGCCACTGCTGACTCCCCCCAGCCTGCTTTTATTCCCTTATCTGACCCCACCCACATCATGCTGATTGGCCCATTTTACAGAGTGCTGATAGGTCTATTTTACAGAGAGCTGATTGGTCTGTTTTGACAGAGTGCTAATTAGTGCATTTACAATCCTTGAGCTAGACAACAGAATGCTGCTAGACAGAAAAGTTCTCCAAGTCCCCACTAGGTTAGCTAGACACAGAGTTAGCTAGATACAGAGTACCCATTGGTGTATTTACAAACCCTGAGCTAGACACAGAGTGCTAATTGGTACGTTTACAATCCTTGAGCTAGACACAGAGTGCTGCTAGACAGAAAAGTTCTCCAAGTCCCCACTACGTTAGCTAGACACAGAGTTAGCTAGATACAGAGTACCAATTGTTGTATTTACAAACCCTGAGCTAGACACAGAGTACTGATTGGTGTATTTACAAACCTTGAACTAGACAGAGTGCTGATTGGTGTATTTACGATTCTGTAGCTAGACATAAAAGTTCTCCAAGTCCCCACCAGATTAGCTACAGAGTGCTGATTGGTGCACATACAATCCTCCCGCTAGATATAAAAGTTTTCCAAGCCCCATCCGGCTCAGGAGCCCAGCTGGCTTCACCTAGTGGATCCTGCACCCTGGGTGCAGGCAGAGCTGCCCTCCAGTCCCGAGCCACGCCTGCACTCCTCAGCCCTTGGGCTGTGATGGGACCGGGCGCCACGGAGCAGGGAGCAGTGCCCATCAGGGAGGCTGGGGCCGCCCTGGAGCCCACCACAGGGCAGGAGCTTAGACATAGCGGGCTGCATGCAGGTCCCAAGCCCTGCCCCGCAGGGAGGCAGCTAAGGCTCAGCAAGAATTGGAGCACAGCGCCAGCGAGCCAGCACTGCTGGGGGACCCGATGCACCCTCTGCGGCTGCTGGCCTGGGTGCTAAGCCCCTCGCTGCGCTGGGCCAGCGGCGCCAGCTGGCCACTCCGTGTGCGGGGCCAGGGGAGCCCGTGCCTGCACCCGCGTCCACTGGAACTCGCACTGGCCCACTAGCGCCGCGTGCAGCCCCAGTTCCAGCCTGCGCCTCTCCCTCCACACCTCCCCGCAGCAGAGGGAGGCAGCTCCAGCCTCAGCCAGCCCAGAGAGGGGCTCCCATGGTGCCGTGGCGGGCTGAAGGGCTCCTCAAGCGCAGCCAGAGTGGACGCCGAGGCCGAGGAGGCGCTGAGAGTGAGGGCTGCTAGCACATTGTCACCTCTCACAAAGAATGAAGAAAGAGATACTTTTTTTTAAAAGGACCGGGGCTGAAGGGCTCCTCAAGCGCAGCCAGAGTGGACGCCGAGGCCGAGGAGGCGCTGAGAGTGAGGGCTGCTAGCACATTGTCACCTCTCACAAAGAATGAAGAAAGAGATACTTTTTTTTAAAAGGACCGGATCATCTCATAAGAGTTAAGTATGACATATAATCAATAAGACAAGTTTCCTGGGATGATTTCTGAGCCAACAGTGTGAGACCTGTTGTTAATTTCAGCCCTACTTAGTCAAGACCTCAAGTCTAAATAATTTTGATAATTATGGAGAAATCAACTGCTAGTTTATACTGATCCTGTTAAAAATTGTTTGAAACTATTCAAATAATTTTCTGACTCAGCGTACATTTTAAAAAATCTCATCTCAAATAATCAGAAAATTGTATTTCCCAAATTCCTTTCATACTTATAAACACTAAAGCAGCATAGATTCAGAAATAGCACAACTGTAATTTTGGATGGGCAAATTGCTGTATATGTACTAAAGAAATGAAATAACAAAATCAATGAAGATCATTCATAGCTCTCGACTGTGATGTGGTGATGATCTAAATAGCCTAACTCTAGGTTATAATGAAGGATAAATGTCAATAAGGCAAATACAACACATGAACTACATTTTAAAACTCCAGCCCTTGGCAAAGGAATCTCTTCACCCTCCCTCCCATACCCTCTCCCATATGTATAAGAACATAGTCACACAATTAAATTTTGGGTGTTATTCTCGATAAAGTGTACTTCAGGTAATTACAAAGCAACAGAAAAAAAATAGTTTATCTTACTGAACATTAAATCACAAGCTGTTGCAGAATTATGAACAATTTATTTCAATAGTAAGGCAAGAATACCTATTTGGAACTTCATAGAAGTCCATACTACCCCAGATTCACTCAACATTCAACAAATTTTCTTTTTACTGAGCTTCTCCCTGTTTTGGGCTCCTAACACTCAGACCTCATGAGTAAGGATGCAGAATCCTGAGCAGGAAATTTTCTTTTTTCTTTTTTTTTCAGACCAAGTCTCACTCTGTCACCAGGCTGGTGTGCAGTAGCACGATCTCAGCTCACTGCCAGCTCTGCCTCCCAGGTTCACGCCATTCTCCTGCCTCAGCTTCGCGAGTAGCTGGGACTACAGGTGCCCGCCACCACACCCAGCTAATTTTTTTTTTTTTTTTTTTTTTTTTTTTTTTTTTTGTATTTTATAGTAGAGATAGGGTTTCACAGTGTTAGCCAGCATGGTCTTGATCTCCTGACCTTGTGATCCACCTGCCTCGGCCTCCCAAAATGCCGGGATTATAGGCGTGAGCCACTGCACCCGGCCCTGAGCAGGAAATTTTCAAATCTTGTACCTGGGGCTACACTAGCTCAATGTCCCTGGCTCAAAGTTCTGAAACTAGAAGTGATTAAGCATGAAATACGTCTGTACCGGATACTGGATACTGGATACTGGAGTATCTTACTTTTCTTATTTAAATAACTGTTTATCCACTTGAGGTAAAAGTCCCTATTTCATAAACAGTTGATAAAGAAAATCTAACTCAAACTGGTTTAAGCAGAAGAGGGAATCTTCTGAAAAGTCCACAAACAAATAAATTTGACTTCTGACTTGGCAGGGTTCAGGGTCTGAAAAGACGTCTTCGGTTCCCTGTGTCTGATATGTCAACTCTGTTAGTTTCCTTCTTAGATGCTACATGGTGAGCAAGATAGCTGCCCACAATGCAGTTTCTTATATTTTCCCCTACACAATGAAAGTTCTGGACCTGACTCTCATTGGCCTATATTGGACCACAGGCCAGAGGAATGCCCTTTCTGATTGGCCAGTCTGAATCACATGTTCTCCAGAGTTCTCGTGACTCTGGATTCGATAGAGTCAACTTTAGTTAGGCTGAGAGTGGCAGAAAGGGTGGTTCTCCCAGAAGTTCGGATTAGCATTAACTAAAAGAAAGTAAAATACATACTAGGTAGCAAAAAAAAAAAAAGCACATATTCACTACAGATGACAAGCTTAGGTCTCCCAGGCAATAAGAATTTCCATTTGTAAATGAGGTACTGCAGAGAAAGAGGTGTGGATTTGAAGTCAAAATTGCTTAATTCTAATGTTAGTTAGCTCAACTGGTTTTAGCTACATGACAGGGGTCTTGTAAGAATTAAATAAGTATTTAGTGAAAGTGTTTCATTAACATTTGAATATTAATTTACAGTTAAATACTGTCATCATTAATGAAGAAGCTAAGAATATGTCCTTTGTTTTTCAAATACCTGAGTTGACTGACAGAACCTCACTTTTGTTTAAGAAACCCAATCCCCTCAATAGTGTCATGTGCTTCATTAAGCTACAGTGGCAATGACATCTTGTGGTGTTGCCATCTGCTAGATCCTTGGAGTCTTCTGGTCCAGCCAATAGACATGATTCAAGAAAGTAGGAAAAAAACACACTCTTAAGTGCTTTCCCTGAGAAGTAACACATGTCAATTTTGCTCATATTTCATTGGTCAGAACTGGACATACACGATCAAGATGAAAGAATTGATGGGAAATGTAGCCCCTGTCTGGACAACTACTTCTAAAAGATAAGTTTATTCCATGGAAGGTGGAACACACAACCAGCCATGTCTATTGCTACAGCCATGTTAACTGAAATGGCCGTCAACACTGACACAAACTCTTGTCAAGGGAAAGGAAAGAAGGTGGAAATTCTTTAAGTCAAAACCATCAATTTCCTAGAGCTTCTATAGCAAATTGTTACAAACTTAGTGGCTTAAAAATGACAGAAATTAATACCTTCTCAGTTTTGGAGGCCAGAAGTCTAAAATCAATGTGCTGGCAGGGCTGTTCTCCTTCTGAAGGCTCCAAGGGAGACTCCTACCTTGCCTCTTCCAGGTTTGATGGTTTCAAATATTGCTTGGCTTATAACTATACAACTTCAGTCTCTGCCTCCATCTTCAGATGGTCTTCTCTTTGCGACTTCTTTTGTTCTTCTCTGGGTCTATGTCTTCTCTTCTAAAGACACTTTTCATTGGACACTTTGCATTTAACATTCATTAAGGCCTACCCTAGTCTAGGATGATCTAATTTGAAGATCCTTACCTTAATTACATCCTCAAATACAATTTTTTTTCTAAGTTAAGTTAGATTGATAAATTCTGGGTGAACACACTTTTTCCACCCAGGAAAAAAAATGGGAGGGGAAAAGGGGGCACAATTCAAGCCACTACTTGTTTTTTGAGAGCCCTAGAATAGTTTAGGTTTAAGTGTATGTTCTCCATCTTGGCCAAATAGGATGAGTTCACACAGTTTTATGTGTCACTGAGATGCTAAAAAAACTAATTCTTTACATGGAAAGGTAAAATTATTTTGTACAAAAACAATAGACATAATTGCTAGAAAACTACCTGCATTTTGTACAAGAGCAATAGACATCATTGCTAGAGAACTATCTGCATATGGGAATTGATAACAATTATCAGTGCTACTTGCTCTGGTTTTTATTAATTTATTATACATCTTCATGTATGAGAGGCAGTGATAAAATATGCAAATAATTGAGATAGACCTGGATTCAGATATTAGCTCAGATACTTCGTAGATAAGTGATCTTGGGAAAGTTACTTAACCTTTGTATATGAGAAACTTTTGTATATGAGAAACCTTTGCTTTCTCATATACAACATGGACGGTTGAATTGTATCAC